>NC_056746.1:257495071-257745071 GCF_019279795.1 Protopterus annectens | reverse complement strand
CATCTACATGGTCATAAAGGTGCCTGCGCTGTGGGCTGAGCAGCAGGAACATGCATGTCTGACCTTGTGTATGTGTACTGCATGCCTCCAGGTGATGTAGCACATACCCCATGTCTCTGTGGAGCTCCCTATGCACCAGACCCTAGCCCTAACTCTGGGTGACAGACATATGTTTGTGTGTGCTCCATGGGGGGGGGGGGGCACCATCACCTGAGGTGGTTCCACATGAAGGTAGTGCCAGAACAGTAGATAATGAGGTTCCATGGTGGGTCGCGGATGTGATGTGGACTGGTAACATGTCCACATTAGGTGGGAGTGGTGTTCCTGCTGGCAAGTAACCCCTACACATACTGTTGTGTCACTGTCATGGAACATATGTGGGTTGTAATAGTCCACACAATCCCAAAACATGCCCAACAGCATGCATAGATATCCGCAATAACACAGAATGGCAGATGTGTAGCAATCACATAGCAAGCATACCACATGCATATGTGGAAACATAGTGGCAGTGACAATGGCATGCAGGTGAAATACTCTGTAACAGCCCAGCAATTCTAGTGTCCCCACAGGGAGCATGTCTATAAACACATAGCAGAAAGTGTTGTACAATACAATATATGTCCCAATGGTAGATAAACCGGAGACATACACCTTGCGCTGTGTGAACATTAAGTTGGAGCTGATATGGTGGTAGGAGACTGATATGTGTATTGTATTATGGTAAACGTTTAATGATGTAAAATGCTTTTCGTTTGCCTTCTTAGGCAAACTTCTTCAGACAGTAGCACATTATGAGAAATAATCTTATTTAAATAACACAGGACAATTAAGGACTGCTGTTAGCAATTAAAAAATTAAGTAATACAACTACATTTAAAGTCGAATGTACCCAAGATCAAAAACTCAAGCACAACTATAATGCCATCCCTCATTGAATACAAAATATAAAACATATATAAACAAAATATAAACCAATGTTTGTGAATGTATAAAATCAACAACTGACAAACTAAAACTTTATAAAATATATATATATGAAATATATATATATATATATATATATATATATATATATATATATGTATAACGTAGATACTATTATCTACAGCTAGGACATCAACATTTTAATCCAAGAATGTTGAAGAAAAACAATCATCATTTCAAACTCAGCAGTTTAAGGACACTTGAAATAGAACAATGTTCATGTAAACCAGGAAAATGGTACGCATTAAGTCTTATCTGCCAAAATAACTCATGTTCTTGTAATCTAAATTGCACTGGGCCACCCCTGATGTCTTGGCAAACCTGATCAATAACTATAAATTTAAACTTGTGGTCAGGAAAAGCAAGTACATGTTTAGCCAAGGCGTTGTCTAATTTCTCCTTCTTAATCGCGTTGATGTGTTCGTACATGCGTTCACGGAGCTTTCGCTCCGTCTTACCTACATAAAACTCTGAACAGTTTTGGCATAGAGCTAAATAAACTATCATGGTAGAATTACAATTAGTTCTACACCTTAACTTAAAATGTCTATTGTGCACTTTGAACCTATTAGATTCAATGATGTATTTGCAGTAATTACACGCTTGGCATTTAAATGTGCCAAAAATCCTAGCCTGTGAACATTGTTGGTATTCACACGTTGTTTTTAAATTATTGGCTTTCCTGTATGCACTAAGGTAGTGGATGGGATACTATAAAAATACATTGTACAGGAAGACCAGATCTGTAAGGATTCTTGGTCCTTTTTGAAGAAAATCAGTGAATTGGACTTCAACATCCAATACAATTTCCTTACAGTAGATATCAAAGACTTGTACACAAGTATCCCTCATAATATAGCCATTGAGTGGGTTAGTGAAATGTTAAGAAGAGGAGGAGCCAGTAATAGGGACATTGACTTTACTAATGAATTACTGGATTTGATTCTTACTAACAACTTTTTTATGTTTGGCGACAATTTTTATTTGCAGACAATAGGTGTGGCAATGGGTTCCCCTTGCGGGGCCAGCATTGCCAACCTAGTTATGGCCTATTGGGAACATAGTTATGTATTCAACCACCAATTAGCTCAAGAAGGCATAATTTACTATACTCGTTACCTCGATGATATATTCATCTTATTGGATAGGTTGGTTGATTACTTAAACAACACTACTGAGTTTTTGGTCTTTACCTCAACATTTAAGTATGATGGTATTGCATATTTAGATATTTGGCTATCTAAGGACCTGATTTGGTCCTGTTATGTAGCCAAAATTTATAGGAAAGCTACCTTTTCTAATTCTTTTTTACATTTTTCAAGTTGTCACCCTACTGTTCAGAAAAGAGCTGTTGTCAAAGGGCAACTTGTTAGGGCTGCTCGCATAGTGAGCCACGACCCTGATTTTGTTAGTGAATGTGGACTAATAAAGAATATGTTTTTATGTCGTGGCTATCCTGTGAAAATGTTGGATGACCTTATTGAGGAAGTATCGAATAAATGTATTACTAGATTCTATAAACCACTACTTCAAGTTAGGAACCCTCAATACCAAGTTATTGATTTAGTCTCTGACAATAATTTCACGAGTCAACATCTTGTTTCCCGTGACATTACACTAACTCCCAGATTTATTTCTACTTTTAACATCGATAGTAGAAGTTGTTGGAACATCATTAAGAAAAACTGGGACCTATTTAAGGTAGATCCAAATGTTTTTACGAAGTTGGGTCACTGCCCTCAAGTTACATACAGGAAAGCCAATAATTTAAAAACAATGTTTGAATACCAACAACGTTCGCAGGCTAGGATTTTTGGCACATTTAAATGCCAAGCGTGTAATTACTGCAAATACATCATTGAATCTAATAGGTTCAAAGTGCACAATAGACATTTTAAGTTAAGGTGTAGAACTAATTGTAATTCTACCATGATAGTTGATTTAGCTCTATGCCAAAACTGTTCAGCGTTTTATGTAGGTAAGACGGAGCGAAAGCTCCGTGAACGCATGTACGAACACATCTACGCGATTAAGAAGGAGAAATTAGACAACGCCTTGGCTAAACATGTATTTGCTTTTCCTGACCACAAGTTTAAATTTATAGTTATTGATCAGGTTTGCCAAGACATCAGCAGTGGCCCAGTACAATTTAGATTAGAAGAACATGAGTTCTTTTGGCAGATAAGACTTAATGCCTACCATTTTCTTGGTTTAAATGAACATTGTTCTATTTCAAGTGTCCTTAAACTGTTGAGTTTGAAAAGATGATTGTTTTTCTTCAACATTCTTGGATTAAAATGTTGATGTCCTAGCTGTAGATAATAGTATCTACGTTATATATATATAATTTATATGTATATATTTTATAAAGTTTTAGTTTGTCAGTTGTTGATTTTATACATTCACAAACATTGGTTTATATTTTGTTTATATATGTTTTATATTTTGTATTTAATGAGGTATGGCATTATAGTTGTGCTTGAGTTTTTGATCTTGGGTACATTCGACTTTAAATGTAGTTGTATTACTTAATTTTTTAACTGCTAACAGCAGTCCTTAATTGTCCTGTGTAATTTAAATAAGATTATTTCTCATAATGTATTACTGTCTGAAGAAGTTTGCCTAAGAAGGTAAATGAAAAGCATTTTACATCATTAAATATTTGTCTTAGTAGCTCGGATTTGCCATTTTGTCATTACAGTTCTTTGGTTTATCGGTTTTTATTATTTCTTTGATTATGGTAAATTTGCCATATGAGTTGCTCAGACATATTTCCATCTTTATATCTTTCAGGGACTATGGCACACCCAAGGAATCCAGCATACAGTGCCGCTGAGAATGACATTATACTCACCAGCATCATCCAGCACTACCGGCTGTTGTTCTCAAGGACAATCCATGACCAGCATGAGCGCACCACCATGTGGAATGATGTGGTCTGCAGGATGATTGAGGTGAGGATGCACAGCCGTACGTATGAGCAGGACTGCCATCATTGTAGTGACCTGCTCTGCCATGTAAGTCGCTGTGCCGCTGCCATGTGGGGTGACCATCTTGCAACAAGGGGACCATAATATCTATTTCCCCCCCTCACCAGAGTAGAGGAGCTGCTCATGAGCCTGGTGGCACCTGCCCACCCACAAGAGCTACAGACATATACAGTCATGGAGGTGGGTGCTACCCACACATCAGACATGGAGCATGCAGGTAAGGTTCCAGGGCATATCAGTAGACCACTTCTGTGTATGCATCTGTGCAGGTAGATCATGAATATGTGAGATGTGGAGTCTGTTGCTGTGTAGTACTGATAATCAGTTGTGCATAATCTGTAGTACTGTGGACTTCAGCTGTTGTTTTACTGTAATATTGCACCCACCCTGTAGCAATGCCACAGCTGTGGCCACTGACATCATCTCTATCTCATCTCAATGTAGGTACCTCTGGGATACCAGCAAGGCAGCAGCAGGATGCCGGTGAGTATGGTTTAAGGTTATGCTTGGCAATATACTGAGCATGTCATAGCTAAGGTGTAGGCCATGTACACATCTAACACACCTACCCATAATGCCTGCTGTACATATTCACTGACAGAGCACACACTTCACTAATGGGATTACCAGCCTCAAACACATGCAATACACAGACCATCTCAGACAACTGTGGCAACACTCCAGTGCACATTGCCCAGGCACAGCTGACATCTACCTTACATACACAGCTATGTCATACGCAGAGCAGTTGAACATGCTACACATAAAAAAATCCCACTGCCTCGGCAAACACACACTCCAGGGTCCTAAACCTCATCAACACATTACAAAGAACATACTGGAGGGATACAGCCCTTTTCTGGGGAATTCCCACACTCTGAAACAGACTACCCATTCATGTCAGGCAATGCTACTTATTGGCCCTCTTTACAAAAACACGTGACAACTGGATGGGAAATGGCAAATTCACCCTGGGTAGTACATATGTGCCACAGCCTGACAGGGTCACAGGGGAATCACATTATTGGGTGGTGCATGCCTGGGACCCCTGTGGCTAGGCTTATGCAGGCCCCAGGACCAATAGACCAGTACTCACCTATGAACCTATGTGTACCACAGGCAACATCAGCCAGGGCTCAATACAGATATAACCTGCATAATGTTGGGACATTGCCAAAGCCATGTGTTGCAATGTTTTCTGATGTACCAGCACCATGTTGTTGAAGTCCAGAAAATTGCAGATGTTATGTAGTCCTATCTCACCTACATTCTTACCCGTGGGTTCGGAGCTGAATATCAGCTCTGACTCAGCCGATTATACTAGCTCGAAATCTTTCATTGGCTGGGCTAAGCAGGTATCCCATGGTGCACTGCTCCATATCCCCAGATCTCGTTTGCCGCTCGTGTAGCTCGGACGTGGTCTCACTTGGCTGTGGCTAAGTGCCCTCTTTTTTCTTGGCTTAAGAAAAGTTTTGATTCCTAACAAAAGCTATTTTCATAGCTATTTGTCTAAGTTTGTCTAGTTGGTCAAGAATTGTGATTGTGTGATTGTTGTGTGGTATCCCTCCTACTGTTCCCTCGGGCTAGGCCCGTTTCAGTTAGAGGGCCTAGTTCTCCTCTGTTGCCTTCTGTGTGAGTTTGGTCCAAACCGTTTAAATTAGAGGTTTCGGCTACCCTTCCTTTGTGGTTTTCAATCCCTTGTTCAAAGTGTGTGCTAGTTTTTTGATGTGTGTTGATCACTGTTTTAGTGTTGATTACTGATAGCGTCGTTCCCGCTTTTATAGAGTTAACGCCTGTGTATTGTTACAGACTTGGTTTTGCGTTGTGGGCGCAGTAGTTAAGATGTCTAAGGATACCAAGGAGCACAAACCTTCGGGTTTTAACAAGTGCTCGAAATGTGGGTACAAAATGTCCATTACCGATGGGCATTCCGTTTGTGTATACTGCTTAGGAGCCATCCATCTGCAGGAATCCTGCAGTTTTTGTCATGTGTTTAGCCCTAGAGTTCTCCAAGAGAAAAAGAATAAGCTAATCTTAAAGGGACTATTAAAGCCCTCTTTTGAAGAGGCTATGGATTCGGCTTCCAGTGGTAAGTCAAAATCTGGCAAGTCAAAGAAGAGATCTCCGGCTGTGTCAGCTTCATCGGAGCCCCGGAGAAAATGTCTAAAACTGCATTGACCTCCTCAGCTCCACTGTCCTCTGGGCCGCAGGAAGGATTGGTATTGACGGAGCCAGTGCCGTCTCCAATTGTATTGTTACCTCCTAGGAGCCAATCGCCCAGTCTCAGACCAGTTTCTCCTGAGAGGAGATCGCATTCTCCATCCCTGTCCTCCAAATCCTCCAGGAACCTTTTGTATGTGGATGTTGATAGGGTGGTTCAGAGGCTCCTCCAGTCACCGGTTTTGGCAAAATTGTTTTCGGCTCCGGCCCAGTCGGCTCCAGAGCCCGTCCCGACCCCGTCTTCGATCTATCCTCCTCTGAGCACATCTCTGTCTTTGGAGCCGGAGTGTTCCGCACCGCGTGATGTTTCTAGGCCGTCTTCGGTACCCCATTTGGCTCCATCAGTACCGGCATTGGCTCTGACCCCGTCGGCTCCATCCTCGGGGTTCGGGACTCGGGATTCTTCGGTCGGTCCCGAGGGGGACATCTCAGGGCTTATTTCAGTTCTAAGCCTCCCTCTTGGCGCATCGGCTCGGGGAACTGGTTGCTTCTCTGATTCGGGGGGGGGGGGGCGGCCTTCGAGGCTATGCGGACCATGCTTGCCAGATCGTCAGCTACATCAGTCGGGTCAGTCGCTCTGTCCCCCACCACTCCAGTGAGAGCTTCTCATCACCACCCATCCATGGACAGCAGAGCACCAGGGCCTAGAGATACCCCTACGAGTGGTCCCCAAATTTCTGAGGGTCCCTCAGAGTTCATGCCTGAGGAGCCCCCCAGAAAGAAAATGTGCAAGAGGAAGCACATAGACTCCCAAGATGAGTCCCTCGCGTCTGATACTGACCACGAGGAATCGGAGGGGTCCCCCAAGTCATCCTCTGATGATGTTTCCTTCTCTGATATCCTGGAGGTACTGAAACAAAGAGGTGACTGGCCTTCCAAAGCCCCTTCCAAGGAGCAGTCAGTATTCCTTAAGGCTTTTGGTGCTCAACCCTCCGCCTCCTGGGTGTCTCCACCCTTTGACGAACTCCTTGACCTGATTTGTCGAAGAGTGTGGGAGAACCCTAATTCTGTGGAACCCGTGCCCAGGGGTCCCAACAGGTTTCTTTCCGCCCCAGGGCAAAGAGTTTCTCTCTACAGGAGTCCATGTAGATGCCATGGTGGTGACGGCAGCCACCCAGAAGGAAGTAGCAGAATCTTCTTCATCCGTCCATCCTCCTAACAATGAGTCTAGGACCATGGATTGGTACGGGAAGCATACCCTCTCGTCAGCAACTTTATATTATGGTCGCTGAATTACCTGTCTCATTTCACTCAACTCCAGAGAGATCTCCTCAAAGAGGTAGGAGATACTCTTGCGAGTAACGTACCTGAGGTGGTGGCTCAGACGGTTAACGCCCAGGTCTCTACCCTCAACTCCATTGTTAACTCATCCATGCGGCTCATTTCGTATGCAGCCGAGGGAGCAAGTAGGGCAACTAGCTCAGGGATCGCCCTTAGAAGGCAAGCCTGGCTGCGCCTGTGACACTTTGCGGAGGCCTTCGAGTCTTCCTTCACTGACGCCCCCTTTGATGGTTCCTCCTTGTTTGGGATCAAAGTGAAAGACACCCTCACCAGGTGCGAGAAAGAGGGAAAGACCCTGTCTGCCGTAGGGGTCCATTTTTCCCTACCTTTTAGGCCTTATCCCAAGGCCCAGCGGGGGGGGGGATGTGGTTCAAGAAATCACAGAGGTTTTTCCTGCACAGGTGAACCCTCCAGAGGCAGGGGAGGGGGGGTTATTCAGGGAGACGTCGCCCCAGAGGCAGAGGGGGCCCCCGCAATTCGGGAAACCGCGATTCCTTTCATGGCTCTCCATACTCTCGTTCCTGAGGGTGTGCCTGACTGCGCTTATCCGGAGCCAGTCGGGGGTTGAATTTCCTTATATCCGGAAGCCTGGGAAAGCATAACCCAGGACTGATGGGTATTACGGATAATTTCCGGAGGTTATCTCATTCCATTCTCATCAGAACCCCCGCCAATCAGAAAAATCCCAGACATACCACCCAGTCAAAGGGATCAAGCAGCCTCAGAGGTCTCACAGCTGCTAGAAAAAGGAGCCATCCAGCGTGTCCCCTCAGACCAAATCGGATTAGGGACTTACTCGAGATTCTTTTTAGTGCCAAAAAGAACAGGGGACCTGAGACCCATACTAGAACTCAGCCAACTGAACAACTATGTACACAAGTCCAAGTTCCGTATAGTCACACTACAATCCATTCTCCCATTGTTGGGAGAGGAGGTATGGATGTGCTCCATCGACCTCAAGGATGCTTACTACCATGTTAAGATGGACAGAGCATCCAGGAGTCACCTACGCTTCTGGCTGGGAGCCAGTCATTTCCAGTTTCGAGCCCTGCCCTTTGGTCTCACCACAGCCCCCAGGGTGTTCACCAAGTGTATGGCAGTGGTGATGGCTTACTTGAGACGTCAGGGATTCCAGGTGTTTCCGTATCTGGACGACTGGTTCCTTACCACTCCCACCAGGCATCAACTAGTTCAAACCAGGGACGCTACCATCAGTCTATGTCACCAGTTGGGTATAATAATAAATTAGGAAAAATCTGCCTTATTGCCCTTACAGCATGTCACCTTTATAGAAGCAGAATTGGACACCATTCAAATGTGAGCATTTTTACCGCAGGAAAGGATCAGAGTATTACAACAACAGATACACATGCTGATGCCCCTGAGACAAGTGAAGGCAAGATGGGTTCTCCAGCTCCTAGGGACAATGGCAGAAACAATCATGTTGGTCCCCCTAGCGAGATTACACATGAGAATTCTCCAATGGCTCCACTTTGTTCAATGGTCTCTCCAAAGACTTCCACTGTCTCATCCCATCTTACTCACGGACAGATGCAAGCAGGACCTTGGTTGGTGGCTGTGCACCAACAATTTGGACGGGGGAAAGCCTTTCGATCCACCCATCCCGGTTGCCACTGTGACCATGGATGCCTCCTAGATGGGGTGGGGGGGAATTATCTTGGCAGGACAGTCCAAGGCACGTGGCAAGAACACAAGATACATCTGCATATAAATGTCCTAGAGATGAGAGCAGTGCTTCTTGCGTTGCAGGCACTTCAGAGTGTTCTTCCTCTAGGGACGATTGCGATACACTCAGACAACATGTCAGTAGTGTGGTATCTAAACAAGCAAGGGGCAACCAGGTCTTACCCTCTGCGCAGAGAGGCCATGCGAGTGTGGCATTTGGCAGTAACTTCCCAACAGTTTCTGGTCGCTATGCACATTCTGGGGAAGTCCAACGCGATTGCGGACAGACTAGGCAGAGCTATCCTGATGCCTTACGAGTGGTCCCTGAATCGCCTGGTTGCAGAGCGAATCTTCAGCAGATGGGGTCAGCCTTGCTGCGACCTTTTTGCTAGCCCCCTCAATGCGAAATGCAGCAACTACTTCATGCTGATCCCCCCACAGGGGGAGTTACCCAGGGACGCTCTGGTTCACGATTGGTCCTCCGGTCTGCTTTATGCTTTCCCTCCGTTTCCCTTGCTGTCAAAGGTGATTCAGAAAGCGCAATCCTTGGGAAGCAGATTGCTCCACACTGGCCTCACCAAGTTTGGTTCTCCTTTCTTCAACAATTCACTGTGGACACTCCTTGGACTCTGGACCCTCAACCAGATTTATTGACACACATGGGACATTTCCACCCCTCCCTGATGACCCTCCAGTTGACAGCCTGGCTACTCCACTTCCATCGTTAGTCAGACTTCATAATTTCTCACCGGAAGTGGTTCATATATTATCGTCCTCTCATAAACCATCCACTAGGAAAATTTATTCTAGTAAATGGAAAAGGTTTTCTATCTGGGCACATACCACAGGCATTAATCCTACACAGCTCCAATAGCTTAATTCTGGAGTTTTTGTCTATGCTTTTCCATCAGGGTTCCGCATTAGCCACCATCAGCGTTCAACTGACGGCGATCTCTAATTTCCACGTAGCGAATGAGCCTAGTCTCATGGCACATAGACTATGCAAGGCGTTCCTGAAAGGTACTCTGTTGCTCCGTCCCCCGGTGTCCGAACCTATCTAGCCCTGGGATCTCAATTTTATTCTACAAGCCCTTACTGTACCAGCTTTTGAGCCTGCAGCTACCTGCGAATTGAAGTTCTTGACCTGGAAAACAGCCTTCTTAACAGCAAACACTTCAGCAAGGCGAGTTTCAGAAATTCAAGCCCTCTCTATCAAACCTCCATATTTAATCTTCCATAAAGACAGGGTCTCTCTCAGACCAAACCCATTTCTAACCTAAATCAGTCCATTGAGCTGCCTGTTTTCTTTCCCCACTTTTCTAACAAGGCAGAATTTAGATTTCACCAGTTGGATGTACATAGACATTTACGCTTCTATCTACACCGAACAAAAGATATCCAGAAGTCGGACCAACTTTTTGTTTCTTTTTCGGAAAACCGAATGGGTTCCCTGGTATCCAGGGTCACACTGTCTAGATGGATATCTAGTTGTATCTCTTTCATCTATCAAGCAGGAGGTAAAGATCTGCCATTTCTGGTCAAGGCTCTCTCTACTCGGGCTGTTTCCACATCCACAGCCTATCAAGCAAGATTGTCAATGGATGATATCTGTGCTGCAGCTACTTGGGCTTCTCATCACACATTTGTTTCTCATTACAAATTGGACGTGGTCTCCAGGGGCAGGTCTTCCTTTGGCTCCACAGTTCTCAGGAGTATTTTCCTATGAGCCACCCAGGATGTAGGTGCTAGGGACGCTGTCCCACGGGTAAGAATGTAGGCGAGATAGGACTACATAACATCAAGAAGTTATGTACTCACCATAATGTTCGATGTATGTAGTCCATCTCGCATCACATTCTTACTTACCCTCCCACCTTCCCCCTTCCTGGAGGATTTGGAAGTTAGGTTGTCATCTGCTTCCCTTGCTTAGCTTATTCTTTGCCTGGATGTGATGTGTGCATGGAGTACAAATGAGTTCTGCAGCAAACTAGATCTGGGGATATGGAGCAGTGCACAATGGGATACCTGCTTAGCCCAGCCAATGAAAGACTTTGAGCTAGTATAATCGGCCTAGTCGGAGCCGATATTCGGCTCCGATCCCACGGGTAAGAGGTGAGGTGAGATGGACTACATACATTGAACGTTATGGTGAGTACATAACTTCTTGTTATGATGCATGTGCTGCACAATCCACACCTCACACCAACCCAGGGATCACATCCTCATCTGTACAATGCTGGTGCCACTGTACACCTACATGTTTGCTCTGCATTGGCAGGGAATATGCCAGTTCACATGGTATTCCTAGTTTGGGATACTGCAATATGACATGTGTAGGCCACAGATGTCGAGCAATTGCAATGTAGCAGGGGATAGTGAGGGTGTGTCATCCTGAAACACAACAGTGCACTGAAGGGGAGAGACAAACCCACTGAGAATGGCTGTATCTGCACACAGTCAAGGTCATGAAGTGTGGCAGACATAACCCTGACTCCACAGCACTAGTGATGGTACTGTACGAGCTGTGCACGTGTTTAGCATGCAAATATGCAGGTATGGGGAACATTTCCAGGCCTGACGGACTAACTACTGGCTCCTGATGATGTCCCATGCTACTATACCCCTGCCAGGTATTGTGACCATGGTAGTACACATAGCAGTTATTGCTACACACCATCATGATATGTGTGTGCACACATATGCACCCACAAATGGTATGCATCCCAGTCAGCATCTGCACAACTGACACATATGACTTGTAATGCAATTGACTGCCTAGGTCATATATCACATACCAGGTATGTGTAGTGTTGCCATATGCAGTAGTGTTGTGCCATGGCATGTCATGGAAGAGAGTGCCATGTCAATAATGGTGCCTACACTCACCATAGGTACAGTACATTGTGTCTGTGGTTGGTGTAATGATATTCTATCACTCATGTATGCACCACTGATGATGACATCTGTGAATACACATCAGGCATTCACAAAACACGTGTCCACATATAATCCAGAAACACACAGAGGCTATGAGCAGCAGATGAAACATAACTGGCACACAGATGCACATCCTGCAGTGGTGTGTACACCTCTGAGGTATGGTGCACAGTACATTCCAGGGTACTGAACAGATGCACATCAATGCTGTGGACATGGGTGCAGTGTGTTCCATGGGGAGGGCCATCACCTACTAACAGAAGCCCTGCATCACAGCCATGTATAATTTGCTTCAGAGAAATTCACTTTGAAACGTGAATATATGCATATTTTACAAACGTTTACAAATGTGTTATGTTTTTTAAAAGACACTTTAAAAAGACATATTGTTTTATTGATTAATTGGTTTCACTGTGGATATTTAAGTGGCAAGAGGATGTAGTGCATTATTCTGAAGAAGTCTACGGACGAAACCTAGGTAGATCGTGCTGGTTGTTCTTGTGGTGTTTATCAGTGGAGCTGTTTACGGCGGTTCCCTAGTTTGTGATTTTATGCAATAAATCGTGGAATAATTTGGAGGTCACCTGATTTCACTTTTTCGTTTGAGACAAGTCTTCAATTGAGGTTTAATAGACGTTGGTTTGGCTGTGAGCATCTCCTGGGAAGACTGGAACTCGCATCCAGTACACAGCCATGTATAATGTTGGTAATGGGGATTGACTACAGTTGCACTGCATGCTGTTGAGCACCACATGCCCTGCATGCTGACATGTGTGTAATTACAGGTTTGTGTGTGATACTGTACTGCATCATCACCTGCTATTGTGTGTGTTATGGGGGTGCTGGAGTTGTCTGTAGGTGCTGTCTGGTGGAGTGTATGGATTGTCATGTATGTCGACTGCATGTGTGTATGTCTGTGTGGCCATGTCTACACACATTGTGTGCGTGTGTGTGTGTGTGTGTGTGTGTGTGTGTGTGTGTGTGTGTGTGTGTGTGTACTGTTTAGGGGTGATGTACAGGTCTTACAGTCTGTTCCCTGTTTTCCCCTCACAGGTGGCGAGGTGGGGCTGGGTCCCTCTCGCAAGGAATCTGATGCCATTGATGCAGACAGTGACCATGAGGATAGGTGTGTTGAGGCATAGGCAGGGTCATCATGGGGTGCCGCTGGGCCACCAGTTGACATCCCACAAGTGTCCACCCCATCCACGTACACAGTCACAGTGCCTCCACATACCTCATCACCATTGGCCTTAGCTGAGGGACAGTCTATGGTTGGCATTGGCCAGGACAGTGTTGTATCTATGGCATGTGTGTCAGGACACAGCAGCCATAGCCAGATGTCCAGTGGGGTACCACATAGACAGATGTTCAGGGGCACTCATCGGAGCACTGCGGTCATCATGCCTCTGGCAGAAGTGCCACATCTATATCTACCACACGCATGTTCCAGGCTGTCATGGAGGCAAAGGCACGAATGGAACGGTACACCAAACAGGGTCTAAGAGAGTAGAGGGCTCATCACACCTCTGTAAATGACAGAATCCATGACCTAGCAGGTGCCATTCGTAATTACACTGAGGTCATGGATAGATGGGGTAAGACACTGGATCTCATCAACAATGTCATGTCCATGCTACAGGACAGGGTGGGACGGTTGCGACGGCCATGTGGATGTATGCTAGCAACATCAGCAGCTGGAGGTCACCGTGGAAGTCCCACCAGTCACAGCCGCTCCCGTAGTGGCAATACCAGCCACAGCACTGTGGGGGGATGCTGTCCACAGACCGCCATAGCAGACCACGTGCATGTGGCCCTGGCCAGTCCAGGAGGGACCTGGATCCAGTGGACATTTGTCAATCTTGGGGGACAGTACCTGATCTGGCTTTGTACCTGATATTGCCTGTGGCACCCCTGCCAGGCACAGGTCCCGAGTCCGTGGCCGGAGTTGGTGAACTGCAAAGCCTGCCAGGTACAGTCTGCAGCTGTCTCACAAATCCCCGTATAGGGAAGCCACATGGTGGAACTGTGTGCATGCAGACAGATACACACAAACAACAAACCTAGGGCAACCACATACCTGCACACACGACGTCAGCATTGGCCCAAAACAGTACTCAGCCCCCTTGACACACACACACACACACACACACACACACACACACACACACACACACACACACACACAGTCAATTGTATGGCTCAGCCTATGCCTCTGGCAAACCAACAACACACCCTGTGCATATGATGATACCCGTGCCACATTCTGTAATCCGTAACATCGATGCAGGGCCAGGCTAACATGGTGCTGATGCATAGGGTGACTGTACAACAGTGTAGCAGTGGAATGCTGTGTAGCATGTTGTCAGCAGTAAAGTGAAATGCTAATATCTTGGAAGGTGTAGCTGTGCAGCCATGATGCATTATAGCTGTAATTAACAAGGTTGTATTGTTTTCACCATTATCTATTCTGATTGTGTTGTAGTTGTCCATGTGCCACATGGCTGATGGGTGTAGTGGTGTTAGCAGGCCTTCTACAGTGGACACCAGTAAGTGTAGTGGGTGGTACACATGACATGGCTGGGTACAACACACAGAGCCTTTGGTTTGGATGCAGTACAGATACAAGACTGTACACATGGAGGTATGTCCCCATGCAGGTAACACATCTGTTGCCATGTAATCCCACCAAGACACGATAGGCACAGCCACACATTGGTATATATGCAGTCTGCAATTTGGATGACATTGAACATGCTAACAGCAGGGTGTATGTCCCTTTCCCCACTCTACTGCGATCCTCACCTCAGTAACATGGGTGTGCCAATACCGGTGGCATAGCCCTAACCTTAGGAGGGTGTGAGGCGCTCTACTACTGTGAATGATGTAAACAACAGCTATCAACCTGATAACATACACTGTACAATATTACAGACAGCTATGTGTGGGGATAGATGCAACAATAACTGCAGTGATGGTGGATGTGTCCACAACAGCCACACCCAGTGAATTATAGCAACCCTAGTATTGCTGCACACCTCTACAGTGTGGAGGAGGGCATTAACACATCTATGATCTGTGAAGGACTGTATGTCACAGGATGGCACCTGTGGAATGTTGGCATTTGCCAAGCAGTCCTGGGTGAAACATATTCTGTGAACGGAGGTAGATCCCTTAAAATCTATACACATTCCTACATGTGGGATGGTGTACAAAAGCCTGCTATGATCTTCAGAGGCTGTGTGCACCTCCGAACCCTCATCTACACCTGTCATGATTGCGTCAAGGAGGTATACCAGGTTCAAGTTGTATTCTCTGCTTTTGACAAGTCCAACATTGGCGGGGTCCCGAGTGTTAAGATTACCAGTGACATTGGCCGTGGGTTAATTGTTGATATGTTCCATGTCCCTGCAGACCAGGCTCATCAGGCTACTGGGTGGTAGTTCCCAGCTGACATGGTGGATTTGTGGTCGTCCTTGCCAACATTGGTGAATCCATTGTCAGGTGTAGGCCTTTTGGATCGTATGAGGGATCCCAGCTACTTGCTATGCCTGCCGAGGGGTTCCCCCAAGCATGACACTTGACTGTACTGCATGATATATTAGTAATGCCAGCCTGACATCCTACAGGTGGGATGAAGTACTGTTAACAGGTACTGCCCTTGTCATGTAGGGTCGTGGTTATGGAATCTGCTAAGGTTGGTAGTGTACTGCAGGCCAGACGTGTTTGGCTGTGGGGGGGGGGGGATACATATCCATGCCAGATGTATGTTGTTTGGGTCTCTCAAACTCATCAATGGTGCATGTGGACATATATGTTGTGCTTATGTTCCCAATTTCATCTACAGATGTATGTCCATATATACCTGTATAGATATATATGTGTTTACCTTTAAAAGGGAAACAATCATTTCTTTGAACAGCCCCTTCTGCGAACTGAAAGGACCAGTCCATCATTTCTAATTGCACCGCAGTTCAAAACTCAGCAAATCGAAAAGCAGCTTCGCTGATTTTCGAACTACAAGTTGGAATATATATCGTAATGCAGGGGGGCTGGGCCCCTCACAACCCCCCTACTTTGAGATTCTAACTCCGAGTTTGCACTACAGTGGGGAAAGGGACATTTCCCCCATCCTCACTGTAGTGCCATCTGCACCTAAAAATGCCAAATCTGCAATGAGTGAATGAATAGTGACATTCGCTCATTGTGCATTCGATGCATTTATTCCAAGATTGTGCAATGTTGAAAACTTGCTTTCGACCTTCCAGCTTTTGGAGACATGATTTTCTCCCTTTGAAAGGTGAACCATATATATATGCTTACACACACACATACATATATATATATATATATATATATATTGCTGTATATATGTGGACATATGGATGTATACATATATATCTATAGATGTATGTGTATCTATGTATATATATATATATATATATGTATATATTAGTGTATATATGTATATATTTCTGTAGCTATATCTACATATCTAGATATGTTATATCCATTTAATTATAAATATATATATATATATATATATATATATATATATATATATATATATATACACACACTTACATTTACATGGTGGAATACATTCCCTGTAGTGTTGAATACCTGGGCTGGATGATATGTATGTGAAAAGATCATGATTATCCATATCTGCCATGGCTTAGTGGTAAATCACTTTGTGTATGGTGTGCAGGGTCCTGGTTTCGAGCCTTGAAGGAGCTGTTAATTTTGTTGCTGGGCAGAACACGGGCCATTGGATACAGAGTGATTAAGGCACTTTAAAGCAGTTGTAAGTGGGTTTGCATGGAAGTAAGCACTACTAACCTCTGGTTACAGATTCTTATACTCTTTTAGTTTCTGAATTGCTTAACCTGTGTAGGCACTGCTTAGCTGTGCGCAAACCCACTTACAATTGCTTTAAAGTGCCTTGATCACTCTGTATCCAACAGGCCATGTTCTGCCCAGCAACAAAATAAACAGCTCTTGCAAGTCTTGAACCCAAGAACCCTGCACAACCTAGGCGGGTTGATTTACCAATAAGTCATGACAGATACAAAGAAATTCCATATCATCCAGTCCTGTCATGCAACAGTACAGAGAATGTTTACCAACACCTAGATGTATGTGTGTATAACTATATTGATATCTAAACAGATACAACATATCTATATATGCGTATATATGTATATATATATATATGTATATATATATATATATATATATTTTTTTTTTTTTTTTTTTTTTTTTTGACACATATATGTGTCTACGCCTATATCTCTACATATCTCTACATATACACAGCACGTTACATATGTGTATGCAGATATATATCTCTTTAGGTATATACGGACATGGTTATATATATGTTAGCAGATATATATATCTGTATAGGTATATATGGCCATACATCTGTAGATAGCAATGGCAGATTAACAAATACACATATGTCCACATGCACTGTTAATGGGGTTGAGAGGCCCCACACACTATATGTCTCATACGAATAGGCACCCCCTCCACAGCCAAACACGTGCACCCTGCAATACACTACCACGTACAGTCTGCCACCCATAGGAAATGTAATATGTGGAAGCCATCAACATCCCCTGGATACAGATACACAGACACAGATATGCAGATACAGATACACACACACACACACACACACACATATATATATATATATATATATATATATGCACACACATGTGACTACACATACACACGCAGATATATGTACAGTAAGATACATATGTAGAAGCTCCACACAATATGGAACAGCCACTATGCCTACAGTTAACACCTGAACATCTGGACACTGTATGGGCCACCCATACAAATGTCAGTCATTGCCTGCAACATATACCCATAGAGAGGTCATAGGAAAGACACCACAAACAGGTTTGCAGAAATGGGAAACCTCCAATTGTGTACTGTTACAGTTCTATATGTCATGTCATATAGCTGTTCACACACTGACAACCATATAAACAGAGTACTGCAACTGTGAAACAGTTACACTAATACAGTACTCTGGAAAGGTTCACAGTTGTTGCTGTCCAGCCCAAGCCCTTCAAATTATACAATAGTGAACACAGACTGGACCACAGGATACCAAACAATCGACAGTATGTACTGCAGGTGTGTAGTTCATCAGCCTCTAGCTACACTCTGTACAAACTCAGTAGGTGGTAAAGGCATTATTACATGGGTTGTCAGTCACTGTTACATAACAAGGCATAACTGACACCATCACAAGCACACCGACAAACAGAACAGTCTGTATGGCAGAAGGCAGTAGGCTTGCAGTACCCCAATTCATGTAAGTAATGTAGATATCGGTGATGTATACGATACTGTACATCCAGATACCTTGTGGCAGCTCACCCCTGATACCCCCACATTTTGTAATAGCCTAGGTCATTTATGGTGCTCCCCACCTAGACTCAATAATGTGTGTGTGTCTTTTGGATTTTTCCCGGTTAGGGGTCACCACAGCGGAACTCCAGTCCGCTAATGATTGGCAGTAGAGTTTTACGTGCTGGCTTGCTGGGCCTAACGCACAACCTTCAATGAAGGAACACCCATTCACGCATGTCGCCACACAGAAGACGCTGTAACTGAGAATCGAATGGGCAACGCCTAACTGTGAGGCAACAACGCTACCGCAGCACCACCACCACATATACCTAGATTCAGTAATACAGGCCATATACCACTGTTATATACACTTGCTTCTGGAGTGCATAAGGGCACACATGTATTGTGTAGGTGACACCCACACATATATGGCCCCAGCACCACTGTATGTGTGGGGGATACAACAGCAGTGAACTAATGGCAGCAATGGTAATGTGTATACTCACAGCCCACTACAGAACACCCCCCAACAGCATGATGTATGTGCGAAGCTTGGTATGTAGATGGAGGACAGAGGCTGGAACACAGGCACATATGTGGAACACTGTTGCCATACACTAAGCAAGTTGCTGGTGTTACAGGAATGTCTGCAACATACTCTTAGTCAGGGAATTGAGGTTAGAAATATAAATGGATGTAGCCATGTACTGATAGCACTCAACACACACACTGCCAGTGTAATATCTGCCACAGGACCTGTGTGGTGGACAGACAACACATGATAGGCATACCTCTGTCCAGCAAGAGGATAGGCCTACAGTAGTGAGCTGTGCAGACAGACTGCATTCCAAGGTAAACTAGTATGTGTACACACACACCCTGTAACACCAGTACTATACAAAGCATAACACAAATCTACTCACAGTCTGTCTGTAGTTCCTGATCCTCCTACAAATATGTGGCTACCCTGAGTGTGCAAGTTCTCCTGTAAGAGGTATTGCTACCTGTTGTCTGTAACACTGATGCCCACACACAGGAAGGATGTCCATCACACAGGAAATGTAAAGGGACCACGCCCGCATGCTGTAGGGATTTATAGTGGGTGGTTGCCATGACAGTGGTAATTGGAAGTAGTACACATGTGTAATCATATATATTTGGCTATCTGGATAAGCATATGTACATATATTTCCACCATATGTCCTGGACATGGAGTGTAGCCCTACCCTAGCCCCTATAGTCCCAAAGTTGTAGTGCAAGGGTATGTCAGGTATGTATAGTAGGTATATTAGTAGACTATTGCTACTGTCATTTGGATTGTCTTTACAGACATGGTTTGTGTGGAAGGTCACATCTGCTTATAACATGTGTGCCATTGGCTACTGACAGACATCCTAAGAAATCATTGTAAAGTGCCACCGCTAGCATGTATTGTCCCTGTGGAGTGCAGCAGAGATATTGGACAATATATGTGGAACTTTGTTCATACCCTGTATAGTTCTGAGGTATATACATAATCCCTTGGTGCACAACATGTGTGCCAGGCCTGACAGTATGGATATAGACAGCCATGTAGATGGGTTTAACACAGAACGACTGGTATACATTTGCCACCACAGGTTTTGCATTCACACACTCCTGTCTGGTCTGACACAGAATGACTGCTGGTACAGGGGTGCCATGGACACATACTACCCACTAGATATTGACATACATCTGTACAGCATCCCACTGCTCTATCTGACATATATGACTGTTAAGGGAGGCCCGGCAGCAGTACATCTGGCAAGTATCTGCACATGACATTTCACTGGGTAAGTACACTAAGCTGCTAGGCATGTAACAATGCACTGTGCAGGCTACAGGCAGACTGGCTCAACACTGACCTACATCTCCTATGGGGGAATGCGCATGTACCTGCATATATAGCAAGCTCAACAGGCATGTCACAGCACAGGGTATGATAAACCTGTGTGAAAGTGCATAACCACAACCAATGTGGACACAGCCACAGCCGCATATAGTAAGCTAGCATGATATTACAGTATATGGAGTATCTGTTCTACACCATCCTCATATGTGCCACTCACAGAATGACCCTACATATACTGGGCTGCTACACAGTTTGGTCTGATGGCTGTCTGTGGTATGGGACATGTGTGTGTATGGCTGTACAAACATGTACGCCAAAACGGTACCATACAGTGGGTCGGCAGGTAACATCAGATAGAAGGAGAACTAGAACAATGACATCCACCACAGTCTGTACACAGGCTACAGTGCATATTAACAATACACACACTGCCGACATTCACCATCACTACACATACCTCAGTACTGTACAAACATCCACAGAATGGCCAGGTTATGTGATGAAATATAATCCCTACTATATATAACATGTGTTGCAATCAGATATATCACTGGCTTGTTATCACATATGATGACACTATTTATGGTGTACAGCACATATGCACCACTTCATGCACGACATATGTACAAAGGTTGACAGAGGTGTGGCTGACAGCACATACACAGGGCTAGTATAGACATGTTCCTGTGATAACCTCATACATTTACCAATGTAATGGGGTTTGTTGCAACATATGTCCTATGAGGGATATGAAGTCAGTAACTGTGACGGCCGTCACCATCTGCAGACTGTATTCCTCACACTACCTTCTGCATTCCACAGATAGATGCGTCATGGCTAACACATGAAACCAAAGGCACAACACTGCCCAGTCTGCAGATGGGGATTCCTCATATACATGGAACTGATATGGCAGGCATTGCGACATGTACGACATCCATATCCAGACAAACCAACATTACTCCAAATGCAGTATAGCAGTACTTACAATCTGTAGTCAGGTCAGGCACACCTCCCTCCTGTTTATTGCCCTCTTTCCACCGTGTATGTTGTTAGAGGTAAATCCCCAGTCCATCAGAGATGCTGTTTGCCAACAACAGATAAAGTTCCTGATCACAGTGAATGAAAAGGGCCAGCACCACCATGATGTTCCTAGATATTGGAGTGTGTTTCCATGCAGTTGGCTATGGGAATGTTACCACAGCTGTTCCACATGCAATCAGCTAGGGTAGTGCTGCAATTCGTGCAGAGGCCATCAACTGGTCATGAGTATCACTTAAAATACACATGCTGCTGCCTAAATAAAGCAGGTGTGGGTCTCCACATCCACCAGAGAGGGAGTGGGGGAGGCAGACAGAGGCAAATACATGTCAGGGAGGGGTGGGATAGTAAAACTGAAGCATGTTTGTGTCACACCCCTACCAGCACAGGGTATCAACCCCCTGACAACTATGAAGTGCTATCACAGTTCGATGCAGTTATTGGATGCGCTACATGGGTTACCTGCTGTGGAGCACTCAGAACATATATGTGATGGTGAATGACATATGCAGTAGGGATACGGCAGATATACGGTAGGTGATGTACACTTGCCTGTATGCATGAACCGGTGCCAGCATCAACTCAGCCACACTCCGCCAGGGACGCACACACATTGACACACTTGGCAGGGCCAGGAGTACAACTCATCCCTTGTGGGATTGCCACAACATATCAATGTGCAGGTATCACATGCACCACACGGGTCATACGGAGGTAGTATGGGCAAAGATTGTGAGGAGGTGTCAGACATCAGACAGCATGCTTCAGTATGCCCAGGGGAGTTGTATTGAGTGTGGATGTGGACATACACACCATACAACACACACACGCAAACACACTGGGTGCCAGTACTGACATGCATGGGTGTGTGGTGGTCAACTGTGCCAGCAGGCTATACAAGGGTAAGTAATGGGTATACCTTGGCATCAGGCCACATGACAATGGTCTGCATTGTGGCTCAGGGCTGTCATTTCTGCATTTGCCCGCACGGGTGAGTATTGCATATCCCATCCAGTCACCTGGGTGGCTGTTGTGTGTGGCCAATGCTGTGCATCCCCTGCCATGTATGTGTTCCTTGCTCCATGACATGGATGGTGTCTAGGATGTACACATCTCCCACATGCATGTACAGTGACATGTGGAACTGTACCTGGAGTGTCTGGCCCATGTTGTGAACACAGATTATCATCTGATGTGCCAGTCTTGGCCACCTGTGGCAGGTACTGGTAATGGGCAGCAGGTTTACCCTGCGCCTACATTGATAACATGCAAACAACATTCCCTGGTGTTAGTGGCATCTGTCCATACAGGGCATGTTGTCAGGCATGGTATGTCCATTGTGGGTCACATGTGAAGGCACCACAGGTGGGGGAGGTGCACTGTCTGCATATACGTGCATATTGGACAGATGGGCAGGGTGACATGTCCTTTGTAGCCCACTGCTATCACTCCATAGTTACTATCGGTGGCCAATATGCAGTATACTACCCGCATATTGGCTGTTGCCTAGGCATGTGTGTGTATGAGACATGGGTTGAGAGTGTGCTCTGGTTAATACTGGAGTTACTAATTGTGATTGGCCTTGATGTCACATGTATGGGTATGGCTTTGCACCCCAGCCTCTCACCTATTTAACATCTATTATCCCAGTACGGTTGACATTGTAATATATCGTAGGGCCACCATAGAAGAAATATGCAAAACCCGCTCCACATTGGCCACATGCTCACAACCACCTCTGCACAGGATACAAGTTACAAACACACAGACCTGTCATGTGTGGGAGTAGAACCCCTACCCAACTAGTTTATTACACTACAGCACTATGAAGTTATAGTACGTGCCATGGACATTACTGGAGTACTCCTTCCCCAAAGGTCTATTTTATAATGAATTACATCAGCAGGATTACCAAAGTAGGGCATTTCCAATGTATTGCGAGTGAGTAGCCTAAAATGCATTGCTCAATACACAGACAATAACACACACACAAAACATTCACAACCAACATGTGTGGTTATATAACCCATGACCGAAGTCTATATCACACTACATCATGGAGCTGTTATAGGACACGCCACAGGGATTACTAGAGAACTCCTTCCTCAAAGGTGTATTTCACAAGGAATGACATCAGCAGGATTGCCAAAGTAGGGCATTTCAAATGTACTGCGAGTGAGTAGCCTAAAATGCATTGCTCAATACACAGACAGTGAGACACACACAAAACATCCACAACCGACATGTGTGGGTAAAGAACCCATGACCGAGGTCTATATCACACTATAGCATGGAGCTGTTATAGGAAGCACCACGGGGAATACTAGAGAACTCCTTCCCCAAAGGTGTATTTCACAATGGATGACATCAGCAGGATTACCAATGTAGGGCATTTCAAATGTACTGCGTGTGACTAGCCTATACTGCATTGCTCCATACACAGACACTGGAACACACACACAACATCCAGAACTGCCACACTCCAGCAGTATGCAGTTATTGGACACGCTACAGGGATTACTGAGCTACAACCTTCCCAGAGGTGTATTTGTAGGTTGGTGACATCAGCAGCCTTGGCAAAGTTGAGTATATGAATTGTAAGGAGTGTGAGTACCCTAAAAAGCATTCCTCTCTACACAGTCAGAGACACACACACACACACACACACACACACTTGCCATGTCTGGGGTTAGAACACCTGCCTAACTACTTTATCACACTACAGCATTACACAATTATAGCATGCTCCATGAAGTTTACTGGGATATTTTTACCCCAACGGTGTTTTTCACAGTTGATGATGTCAGCAGACATGCCAAAGCAGGGCGATGGAGATTGTAGTGCCTGTGAATGGTCTCAAAAACATTGCTCCCTACTCTGACAAAGGAACACACACAAACATTCACACTTACAATGTCTGGAAATAGAATCCTTACCTAATTAGTTTATTACACTACAGCATTATGCAGTTATAGCATGCGCCACGGAGATTACTGGGATATTTTTATCCCAAAAGTGTATTTCACAGTTGATGATGTCAGCAGATATGCCAAAGTAGGGCAATGGAGGCTGTAGTGTCTGTGAATGGCCTCAAAACATTGATCCCTGCTCTGACAAAGGAACACACAAAAACAGTCGCACTTATAATGTCTGGGGATAGAACGCGTACCTAACTAGTTTATTAAAATACAGCACTACGCAGTTATAGCATGGGCCATGGAAATTACTGAAGTACTCCTTCCCCAAAGGTGTATATCACATTGGATGACATCAGCAGCCTTGCCAAAGTTGAGTATATGAATTGTAAGGTGTGTGAGTACCCTAAAATGCATTGCTCTCTACACAGTCAGAGACAGACAGACACACACACAAACACACACACTCTCAGTTGCCACGTCTGGGGTTAGAACTTCTATCTAAGTACTTTATCACACTACAGCAGTATACAGTTACAGGAGGAGCTATGGAGATTACTGGGCTACTACTCTCCCAAAGGTGTATTTCACATTGGATGACCTCAGAAGGCTTGTTATAATAGGGCTATGGGGAGGGTGGTGTGTGCATGGACCATAACCCATTCGTCTAGGGGTTGACACGCCACATGCATGCACACATAGGGTCATATGTCACAGGTACGTGTATACGGCTGCTAGATAACTACTTCCTTGAATAGTCATGTTGCACAGCTGGCACGTGCACCACATATTCTGTCATGCTGACAGATACTGGTGGCTAGTATCTGCAGTGAGTGACATCCGCACCTCATGTGTTTGGGGCCCATTGGCTGTGTGCTGGGTGGGACAGGCCTGGATGTCTCCTAGTCACAGTCACCCTGTTCCACACATCTATGTACATCTACCTTTGGCTTATTATAGTGTGTTGTCCTGAAATATATGTCTGTATTCCTATCCACTGTGTGTGCAAGGCATGAGTTGTGCATACTGATGAGTGTCCACACTAACAACTGCAACTGCCAGATATGTCTGGTCCACTGGTGTTTGCAGTCATGGCTTTCATGTTTGTGTTTGAGCATGCCCAGTATGACCTTTCAGTATGTTGTTGACTGACATTGCCTTCATTTCTGCAAGTGTGTGAGCATGCCCAGTATGGCCGTCTGTATTGAATGTGTGGATCGTGTCCAGGTAGTTTGTGCTGCAGTGGTGACCTTTGTGTTGTACACCAACAGGTAGCATGCTGTCTCTGCAGAGTATCCATCGATCATTTGGCTTTGACTGTTACTACATTTCTGCGTAGAGGGGGGGGGGGGGCACACCTGACTGTTTCTACATTTCTACACAGGAGTGGTGGGGGCTCACCTGACTGTTTCTGCATTTCTAAACAAGAGTGGTGGGGGCTCACCTGACTGTTATTACATTACTATGTAGGATGGGGGGGGGGCACACCTGACTATTTCTACATTTCTCCACAGGGTTGGGGGGGCACCTGACTGTTATTACATTACTATGTAGGATGTGGGGGCACACGTGACACTTGTACACATTTGCTATGACTGTACTGGTATGTCAGGTACTCCATTTCATTCTGTATTGCTAACTATCATGCTGACTACAGGCATACCAGTGTACTACAGATTGTGGCTTTGGTTGCCCTACATATTATTGTCTGACTTCCTACCCTTCAGAACTAACATCCCACTGCCTGCCCTGCTGTGGTCTGTCTGTGTAGGCCTAGGGGGGAGGTTAACCATAGCCATCATTCTAGGGCCATGGCACAGGCTCTGTTTGGGTTTGTCTACACCTGCCCTGCTGGCTGAGACTGTTGTTGGGTATGTGAACCTTCCTGACTGGCATGTGTGGATCTTATGGACACACATATCGCTCAGCCCATTTCTTGCAGTGAGTTTTGTCACCCTGTGTAGTACTGGCTACTGTGGTGACTCTAGTATGTGTTACAGATGTCATGGTGCCACTATGGGTGTCTACTGTCTGCTGCCGTAACATTCGGCCACCCAATTCCCTTGCATGCTCACATCCATTCCGTAGCTACAGGTAACAACACATTGTACTCCATTTGGCAATTGGTAGGTTGATTGACTTACCTTGAGGGTGTGCCAGACTTGTGGATGGTGCTGGTGGGCTGCCTATGTCGGATGCACATAGTACACTCCCTATACATGGTTGAGCACAGGTAGTGTCATGTTTGGCATACCTTTTACTGTATGTGCGAGTCAGAAAGAGGTGTCATTCCCTGGGTCCCTACTGTGTCAGTACATGTGCTATGCATTGCCTCTTTGCCAAGGCCAGGGCATACTGGGCACGCCTCCTTTTGCCTACTGAGGCAGGCTCAATTTGTTTCTCCTCTGAGTCACTCTCTGCCTGTGCAGGCCGTGGCATTGGTGGGGGGCTGTGTGGCCCTGCCTCATACTGTTCTTGCTGCAGCTATTTCCACAGGATCATATTGTGTAGCATAGCACATACCATAACAATTTGGGTACATGTGGCTGGTGAATACTGCAAGACTCCACCGGATGTGTCCAGACACCGGAACCGTGACCTGAGCATCTCAAATGCATGCTCTATTATATGTCTGGCCTGTGTGTGTGCCTCAGTATGGTGGTGGTGTTCAGATGTGTGTGCATTTCTGATGGGTGTCATGAGCCACGGCTCCAGTGTGTACCCAGCATCCCCCACTAGGTGACCGTAGGTGATGTCCACATTGGCAAATCTCTGGTACAAATGACCAACAATGAACTATTCCACAAACCAAATAAATTGTGATGAAATGGATGTCCAAAAAGTATTTATTGGCAGCAAAGCACATAAAACCAAAAACGTCACACCAACACAGGAATGTCCTGTTTTATATGTGGGAAAAACAGCTAGACAATTTAGAGAGAGAATTAGGGAGCATATATTGGACATAAAACACAGTAAAGTCACTAATGCTCTAGCTAGACATTCTATGGCCAACTCTGGTCATGAGTTTAGGTTCTGTGTGATACTGCATATGAGGAAAGATGTACAAGGGAAAATTCTAGATATCCATCTGGATGTATGTGAGTTAAAATGGCAACTACGGTTAGATGCCCTGAATTATCGGGGCATCAGTGAAAGTATTAGTATAGCATCTATTCTCAAGTTAAAACACATTTTAGGATAACCTAGTATCACATATATTAGGTTTTATTAGTCCAATATTGGTTGTTTATCCAATAGATGGAATAGATGATGAGTATTTTAAATGTTATGCATTTTTGAAATGGTCAGGGTACTTCATAGTTAATGGCAAGATTTTTATTTTATCTTGTTTCTTTTTAAATCAATAACATATGAATATAATAGTATGTTTATATATTGTATTATTTAATATGACTGTTTTGATAATTTTATTCACGATACTATTTTGTGGCTTCTTTTAAGAGGTGTTTTATTTTAGTGTGTTTTCACAAATGCTTGTTTTATGTTAAATAGTAACAGGTTTATTAATTGAATAACTGTAATTAGAAGTGTTTATATACGAACAATTGGTGTTTGTTCATTGTTCTGAAGAAGTCCGTTATGCAAGGACGAAACTTGGGTTAACAAATCTCTGATACAGCTGCTTCAAATGCCATATGTGTGAATCGTCATAGCTTCCAGGGCAGCCAGCACACACATTCATTATAATGCCCTGGGCATCACATATGACCTGGCAGTTGATGGAGGGCATGCCCCTGCGGTTGATGTAGGCCCTATGCTGCTCACCGGGTGGTGCTTTGATGCATATGTGCGTGCACTCTATAGCACCCACTACCCCAGGGTATTCTGCTGTTTGGTGGTCAACACCTCACGTGTGTTGAGGAAATATGCATGCTCACTGGCATGTGCTGACATGGAATCCAGGAACTGGTGGAATACTCTGGATGCTGATGCCTGTGAGATCCCCATGATATCCCCAGTTGTGCTTTGGGAGGTACCTGCGGCTAGTATACCTAGGCCTACACATACCTTGGTATCCACTGGGATGGGTTCCCCTCGGTCAGTTTGGTGTGTCAGGTGTGGCCGGCACAGCTCAACAGTTTGCTGTAGGAGGTCTCTGTCCACCCTATAGCGCTCCACTATCTCCAGCTCATGTAGCCCCTGGTTGGTTACATTGGGTCTGCACACTCTTCTCCATCTCCTCACTGTGGGTTGTTCAGCAGCATTCACATCCTCACCACCGTCAGCCTCTTGCACATGTTGTTCTATGTTGCCTGATGCAGCCCTTCTCATTTTGTAGGTTTGTTTGTTAAAATGTACCTGCTTGTATACACCGGTGGTGTAGAGTGTAGGAAAAACCAGAGGGGAAAGTGTTTGCTTAGTTTATAGTAGTGTTCTTGGCTGGGCTGGTCTGCTGCCTGTGTAATTGGCTGATTCTGATACATTTCTCCTGCCAGCTAAGATAGTTCTCCTTGATTACCTTCGTACTGCTGTTTTCCCTTCCCATTGCCTTCCTGTTTAAGGCCAGGGCCGTGCTGCGTAAACAGAGTGCTCAAATGTGCACAGCGCTGCTATTTCCTGTTTTTTTTTTTTTTTTCTTTAAAACCCAGTGCACGGCATACACACCCGCTTAGGCTTTGTGAAGAGTGCTAGGCAGGTTTAGACACACCCCCTAGCTTAGCTATGCTAAGCTAGGAGCAATCCTGAGCCACAGGGCTCCAATCCGCTTACAGTATGCCTGACACACACACACACACACCCATGATGTCACCTGTATCTTAGGCTTGCACCCAGCTAGTCATACTTTTACACTGTTGGGATCTGCCTCACATGTTGGGGAAAACTGCGATTCACTATCCTTCCCCTCATTTGCACAGGATTGCCTGCTAATGCATAGTTACATGTCTCACATTGAGCCTCCCCTCTTGGCAACCATTACTCACTGGCCAGGTTGTCTTCTGCCTGCCATTGACTTGCATGGCAGAATACGGATTTTAGTTAAAATGCTTATTTTAGGTTTATTTTATTATTTTCCCCTCAATCCCATTTGCGCACCGCTGCCCTATGCTTAAACAGCCAAGATCGGCGAAAAAAAAATAAAAGTTTTTTTTTTTTTTTTTTTGCCAACTGCCTTATACTTGGCCATTGGCATGCTTCCTCAATGATATGCAACCTTTATTTGGAGCTGTCATAGCTCCGTTTCGGATTTTGCAGAAATGTACTCTGTTACTAACTGAGTACATTTCTGCAGATAGCACTTGTCTTGCACAGACTATTGGAAGCTTCTTGGATTGCAAAATCACCTCATTTGCATGAATTTCTCCTGCAAATGAGGTGATTTGCATACCAGGGCTTAGTCCGTGCATGATTAGTGCAGGAGCTCTTGTGCACACCCCTGCAGGCTGTTCCTGGATCACACGGCAGACATATTGCCTGCTAAGGCTCCTGCACTAATCATGCACACTGTGCAGGGCATTGAGAATCCGGGGGTATATATCTATATTTATATATATTTTTTTATTGCCAGATGGACTAAGGTTGATATATTTCCAGCCATGTAGTATATTGTCTTGGATAAAATCACAGACTTAATAATCTACTTAATAATCTGGTTAAATAAGAGGTGTTACATCATTATAAATTTTATTTAAAATACATAAGGGTTATATTATTATGACAGCTACTAAGTAGGGCAGGACCAGCTCGAATGTCACACTGATGGAGGAAGAGATGTGAATTTAACATTTGTACCAATAACACTTTGTTTTACAGCAGAGTAAACCTCTACCTTGTCTGATAAAAAGTATACATATATATATATATATATATATATATATATTTAGAAAGCTTGTGAGGAAACTATTACTCTATTTTTGTTTTACTTGGATCGCTTGTCTGTATACTTAACAAAGGATTTTCGACTGGAAACAGACTGCCTGCCTTGCTTGGATTACTTTCTAATACTTTGTAATTCTGTACAATTATATGCTTATTTATTTATTTTTTTTTACTTAGGACGAGTTTAAGTTCCCTACTTCTACTACTTTTGTCTGATCTGATTAATATACAGTGATTAACTAGAGATATATGGACTGAAAATCTTCCTCACACCCAGGTTTTTTACACTGTTTTGTTTTTGGACCCACTACACGTGTTTAGTGCGTTGTTTTGAGACTTTGGGGATACCACAGAGATTACATGTTTTTTTTTTTATTTATAAAGTTTGCAACTTGGAGCATGTCAGCATGGTCTGTGATGTAAAATGCTTGCAATTAGGATTGTGTCAGTGTGGTTTGTTTTCATTTATATAAATGCATGATTGCTTATATCGTAAGTGATGGTTTAATAATGATGTTTCTTGTTTGAAAAAAGGGGCATTAATTGAGTAATTTATATAATGTTACGTAGGTTATATGATATGTAGCAATATATGTGAATGTGAAGCATAATGTTTGTTAATTTTAACTTGTCAATACAGTTTAATTACTTTTATATAAATGTAAATGTGCCTGTGTCACAAGTGATAATTCAATAAAAGTATTTAAAAAAAAAAAGTTGCATTTGAATAGAGTTCGGGATGCATTCTGTTTTACATGGATGGGGTGCCTAGCTAGAGCTTGTAAATGCTTCCTCAGCCACTGAGGTCTTGAACAGCATCCATCTCAACTTCACACCCCCAGCTTTCCCAGGTATAAGGGAACAACTTTTTTGGAAGCAAATATTGAACTTATCCTATGCAGAATCATTTGTAATAATGGAGAACACTGGACTGTAGTAGTGTGTTTGCATACTGCTTAGAATGTTACAGCATTAGCCAACTTCGACACCTGCTCACAGTTGCTGTAACATGATAAACCTTATCACAAAACAGCACTTTACAAAAAGTCATGTCAGAAAAAACCTCCACTTGAAGCGCTAAGGTAAACATTTCTATGGCTGTGCATTTCTACCTACAGAACCATCTTGATTTTTCCTGTCTCTCATAAAATGTTTGATTTTCTGGTAAACCACTGAAAATTACAGTTAGTGTCAGACGTTTGAACTTCCTAGTTCAGAAAATGTGTTTTGATTGCAAAGCCTGTTGTGCTATTGACTTTTAATGGCCATGATATTGCCTCCTATTTTGACCTTGTCCCTCTTGAAATTTTTGGTTTTCTGGGAAATAACCAAGGCATACAGTCAGTCTGTAATGACAGATATTAGAGTTTAATACATCTTAATGTTCATAAAATTCATGGTGATGTTCTAGTAACTTTTTAAGTGGATTAAAAAAGCTTCCCAAGTGTTATATTGGTGTTGGTAGTAATGAAGAAAATACTGGCATCTTCATTCTTGAACACTACTTAGACATGAGCCAGTGTCCTCCATTATTGCCAAATCATTTACTAGGCCTTCCTTTTCAGTTTGCCAGACCTGTCCCTCTGCTACCCCATTCATGTGTTTTAAATCACTACAAATGGTGGTCAGCTGACAAAGCACTTCTTCGTACCTGATCGTCAAGAAGTTACAGCTTAAGTTCTGATGAAATTACTACAATGTAATTTTATTGACCTTTGTCGAAAGTACTCTGACAGCAAATACAGCCATAGACATGGTGTTTATTATGGGCAATGCTTTAATCCTTGATTTATAGATAAGGCCAATAGCAGTTCAACACCACATTTCCAATCAGGTAAACAATGCCTCTCATTCAGACCTCCTGGTCATTCTATGGTTTTCTACATGAATGAGCACTTAAGTCTCCCAGTAGAACTGCAGAGTTGTATTTATAGTACCCTGTCAAGCACCATATCCTGATGTCTTTGAAAGTTGAATACTGTAAATGACTGTAAGGTGCATATGCATAAACAACACATTAAGGTTTTCCTTTCTGTAGCTTGCAGTCAGATGGAGGCAACTTGAGCATCTACTGGAAGAGATTCCATCTGCACACCATCTAGCTTGAGACTTATGAGTATTCACACTGCTGCCCAGGGCCACTCTCAGGAGGCATCTCCAGAGCAGGATAGAGTACACTGACAATTAAGAAGTTTGGTCCCAGAACAAATGTTGTTTGTAGTGGCAGGACTAGCTATATTTGGCTGGTATTTTTAATTTTCTGCACAAGCTGTTGTTTCTTTCCCAGCAGTGAAGTGACATTCCACATAACAAGAACCATTTTCCATTGCTAGAAATTAGTCCATCTTAATCCATATCACTCCTGCCTGCCACTTAACTATTACAACACAATACCTCTACCTTCCATGTTACAGATAGTGAGTCCACGGGGTGGATACAGGCAGTTTATTAAGGCTAAGCTTGACTGGACTACATGCCCACACAGGCATGACTTCATGAGCGTACCCTGCTATCACTGTTCAGGGTAAGGTTATTTTTTATTTTTAAGGAGCTGTAAAGATCATAGGGGCATCTTTTCTGTGGGGTTTGGTTGTGCTGCCTAAATAGACATCTTTTAGGAGGAAGCAGGTAGCAGTGTGGAGTCAGAATCATGACTGAATGACACTGAATTGTCAGACTTCCTAGGTTATATTTTCTTAAGGATAGCATCTTTAAGGTGTATTTTAAACCAGAACTTGCTATACTGATTGTTGGTAATTTAAATACCCCAGTTCAGGGACATTCACAAATGCAGAGTAAAATGGTTTTATGAAGAAAATCATGTAAATCAAATACAAGTAAACCTCTCTTGCCTGCTTCACCATGTAGAGTAGACTATGCCCATACCTGTTGTATCAGTGTGTGTGTGTGTGTGTGTGTGTGTGTGTATGTATGTATGTGTGTCATACCTGTTGTATCAGTGTGTGTGTGTGTGTACAGCTTTAAGAAGCTTCCTGGGGTTTGCACAAGTGTATAAATGCTGAGCACGTGTGAGCCTGACTGCCATTTTGTAGTAAGCTGTTGAGATGTAAGCATGTATGTCTGTATAGTGTGTCTGTTAATCAGTTTGTTTATATTTTGTAAAGCTGCTATACATCCTGATGTGTTTCTAATGTAATAAAGTATATAAATGAACAACCCCACCTGTTCGTCATCTATAGTAGAGAGAGATGAGTGACATGGCTTGGCTAAAAACAGACATAGGGCCAGAAGGGAATCCAGATTCTTGAGTTTGAGACCAAGAGGCACTCAGTTAATGCTGGAGGAATATATAGGAGTGAATCCCACCTACTGCACGTATAACTTGCAAAACAGGTCAGAAACGAATCTCAGGTATTAAAACTTGCTCAAGCTATGTCTTATTTGCAAAATATGAAATGAGGCATACTGAACACTCTAAAGAAATTTCTAAGTAACAGAAATGTCCAATATTACAATGTATTGACAAAGAAAATTCAAAATAACTATGGAAAATGATTGAAATAAAGTTTGAATCGCATAAAATGAAACAAATTGGAGAAACAGCCACATTTTTTCATTAAGCACTTTTTCGCATTAATCAAAGTTATTTGAGTTATCTGAAGAGTATGAAGTGTTCGCATGTTTGTGCAGTATTACAGTGCAGTATTTCGCAGAGTACAGCCATTACAGAGCATATTTCGCAGAGTTTATTGTGCATTTGAATGTTATTACAAGTTTTGGTTGTGTGATGGTTCGTACATAATTACAAAGGCCATATTTTCAGTGCATTTGGACATAATTTGTTGGCATGACAGATGGATTTTGGAAGCCAACTCCACTTGTGTTTGACAATAATATTGCAGAGAACTGGAGAGTGTTTGAGGAAGATTACAATATTTTCATACAGTCTGCATTTTTTGATAAAGATGGTGGTACAAAGGCATTTATTCTGCTTAATTTAGCTGGGTCAGAAGCCACAGAAAGAGAGTGTTGATTTGTGTATGCACGTGCTGTCTTTTTAGGAGTGGAGGAAAACCGTCATATAGTTGCACCGTTTGAGTCAAGGGAAGATCCTGAGTGCTTAAAATGTAAATTTAGAGAAATGTGTAACCCCCAATAAATGTTACAATGGAAAAGCACTTATTTTACACAAGGGATCAAAAGCCTGATGAAACTTTTGCAGCATATATAACAGACTTGAGATACAAAGCTAAAACGTGCAGATTTGGTGATTTAAGGGATGAGTTGATAAAAGACAGACTTGTGCGTGGTATTAACGATGATGCTGTGAGAAAGATTGTGCTTTGTGACAATGATATAACTTTGAATAAGATCATTGAGATTTGTCAGATATATGAGCTTACAGAAAAGCACACAAATATGCTTACAAATGAGACATGCCTGCTTCCAGTAACGTCAAAAGCCCATGTTGATAGTATGGAGCACGTGGTTAACAGAAACAGGCCCAAGCATATGCCTGCAGCTGTAAACCCTGCAGCACCCACAAGGAAACCCCATAGCAGTTTTTAGCATGTTCTACTGGAAACCGTACAGTCCCAGTGATGCATAAAAGTGAGTCAGCAAACTGAAAGCATGTGCATCCTCCAGTTTCATAGCCAACTGTCATAATTGTGGAGGAACTCATGAGCCTAAAAGGGAAAATATTTAGCTTTTGGTCAGCAATGTCACAAATGCAATAAATGAAATCTATTCAAAAGATTTTGTAAATCAAAGGGCACACATTCTTTTATTAAGCGGGAACACTCAAAGAAACAAGTCGATCAATTAGAAAGCTGCAACCCTACTCTTTATGTTGATGGTATGTCAGTGTTTCGTGAAACAGTTAATACAGTAGATTTATGGGCAAAGAATTAAGTTTTTTTGTACTGTTCGGATGAATGGGAGACCCACAGAGCTCAAAGTTTACACAGATTCAAAGTGCAATGTTATGTTTGCAGAAACATTTGCTAGAGAATGTGCTGGTGAGAAGTTTGATTTGGCAAAGTGTGTGAAGCTTATTGCTTATGATGGTGAAGAGATTCAAACTGAGGGTTCAGTAATACTTTTATGTTATTCTGCTGGGAGTAATACAACTTATTTTATGTGGTCAAAAGGCACTTACAGTCATTATTAGGGCTCAGAGACAGTTTGAAAATGGGACTGCTTTCACTTAACAAGGAAGTCCATCATGTTACTTTAAGAGATCACCGTTGTAGTTTCGCCCAGTTTATTTTCTCTACGGTTGCTGATCTTTTCAAAGACAAACTAGGCAAGCTTCCAGTTGTGTACTCTGTGAAGTTAGACCCAGATGTCAGCCCAGTTGTTAGACCAGCCTGGAGAGTTCCAGTAGCTATACAGTACAGTCAAAGCTGAGCTAGACAAAAATGGTGCAGTAAGGTGTAATTTGTCCAGTTGATGAATCAACTGAATGGGTATCTTCCATGGTGGTAACTCATAAGAAAAGCTCAGATGATATCAGAATATATATTGATCCACGAGAGTTAAACAAAGCACTAAAAAGACCTCATCATCCAATGCGTACAGTCAAAGTCACAGCTCTGTTGCCAAAGGCCACTGTTTTTTCTCTTGGATGCACAGAGTTCATTTTGGCAAATTTTGCTTGACAAGAAATCCTCGTTGCTCACTACATTTATTACTCCTTTTAGCATGTACAGATTTTTGAGAATGCCATTTGGGATAAATACTGCCAGTGAAGTCTTTCAACATGCAATGGAGCAAGTAGATGATATTCTAGTAGGAGGTAATGGTGAAGCTGAGTAAGACAGAAACCTCAAGAAAGTTCTGGAAAGAGCTTGTCAAGTGAATCTTAAGCTAAATCCTAAAAAGTGCAAGTTCAGGTTACTAGAAGTTACTTATGTTGGTCATTTGTTTACCAGTTCAAGCATATGACCAGACCCTTCCAACCAAGCAACTATTGAGATGCCAGTTCCAGACAATGTTCAAGCCCTTCACTTTTTTTGTGACATGTTTAACTGCCTAGGCAAATTCATTCCAGACTTAAGCCAACTAGCAGCACCACTTAGAGAGCTGACACATAAAGAAGTATCCTGATCATGAATGGAACAACACAGAAAAGCATTTGATGTCCTGAAACAGAGAATTGCCAGTCCACCAACTCTCATATACTATGATGTTCACAAACCAGTTACTCTTTCCTGTGATGCTTCGATTCAAGAGGGTCAATTTGTTGCCTGTTCATCCAGATCTATAACACAAACTGAAATGCAGCATGCCCAGATCGAGAAAGCGCTTTTGACAATTGTGTTTGCATGTTTGAAGTTCCTTGATTATATTTAAGGTAGACCTATCCAGATTGAAACAGACCACCAACCCCTGTTTACTGTTTTGATAAGCCTATCCATTCAGCTCCAGCTAGACTGCAACATATGATTTTTGAGATTGCAGAAGTATAATTTCAGTCTTTTCTACACAAAAGGCAAACTTCTTTATCTTGCTGATTACTTTATCTAGATCACCCAGAAATACCACTGAACGGCATGAGAATGAGAAACTTGATTTTGAAATCATGCTACATCTAGATAAGCTTAGATATCATACAGCCTCAGATCCTGTTTTACAGAAGCTCAAACACTTTTATCAATCGAGAATGCCCGTCAAAGCAATCTATCTTACCTCAAGAAGTGTAACCTTATTTTCCATACATAGATTAGATTTTGTCTGATGATGGTATTGTTATGAAAGGTACAAAAGTAATTGTTCCCAAGTCTTTGCAACACGTGGCCACCTCGGAACCAGTTCTTCAAAAAGGAGGGCGAGAGGACTAGTGTTTTGGCCTTCTATGTCACAAGACATTGAGAGAGCACTTGCATCTTGTTCTGTATGCAGTTGTACAAAGCCACATCAACAGAAAGAACCATTTCAGCTAAACCAGATTCCTGAACTACCTTGGTCGACAGTAGCCACTGATATTTTTGAGTGGAATGGTCAGCATTACTTGGTGTTTGTAGATTCTTATTCCAATTGGTTCGAAATTGACCTTCTTCCTAACCTAGCATCCAGTACTGTCATTACAAAGATGAAACGTCATCTTGCATTTCATGGTAGTCTACACAAAGTTATTTCTGACAATGGTACGCAGTTTACTAGCCAGCAATTCAAAAGATTTGCTAAAGAATGGGACTTTACTCATGTCACAAGTCATCACGAGTATCCTTGCAGTTCAAAGTGCAAAACAGTTACTTGAGAAGTTGAAACGAGATAATAGAGATGTTTTCCTGAATCCCTTGAATCTTAGAAATGTTCCTCAGTAGTTTATTAGTTCCAAGTGCTAAAAGTAACAGATTTGTGAAAGCCCATCTGTTAAGGAAACGCCTATCCCAGAAGTCTTATGACAAGTCTAACAAACCACTGAATCCATTACATGAAGGAGAGACAGTGAGAATGCAAATGTGCAAAGGTTATGATTGGATTGGAGTTGTGGAGAGTATTTGCCCAGAGTCGAGATTGTACATTGTAGAATAGCAAAGAGCAGAGTTTAGGCAGAATCAAAAACATTTGATGCAGGTATCCAAGCCTGTACCACAACACCTAGCCTGTGAGAAAGACTGTTTATCTCAGAGTGAGTTGCTCAGCATTCCAATTCCTCAAGACATTCCAGTGAATATCCCTGTTCCTGAGATGAATCCCAAAGTTCCTGCTACGAGTTGTTCACTGAAGACTGTCCTTGTCGCTAAACCCAATTCTGAATACTATGTTACTAGATCAGGTTGTATTTCCAGACCATGTTACAGATACACGGCAACTTGGACATGAACATTGTGTTTGTTTCCAGTGTCTATATATTATTGCATGTCCTATTCTAATGTCATTTCATTGAAGACAGTTCTTTAAGAGGGAGGATGTACTGTAGATCAGTGTGTGTGTACAGCTTTAGGAAGCTTCCTAGGGGCTTGCACAAGTGTATAAATGCTGAGCACGTGCGAGCCTGATTGCCATTTTGTATTAAGCTGTTGAGATGTAAGCATTTATGTCTGTATAGTCGGTCTGTCAGTTAGTTCACTTATATTTAGTAAAGCTGCTATCCATCCTGATGTGTTTCTATGTAACAAAGCATATAAAACCCCACCTGTTCGTTATCTATAGTAGAGCGAGAGAGACAAGTGACGCCTCTCAAGTTTAAAAGGTCCCTCAAAACCCATTTGTTTGAATTAGCTTTCAGTTTTTATGATGTATAGGTTGTCTTCTACATAGGTTTTAGGCAATCATCTTATTAGGGCACGTATTATCTCTAGTTTTGTCTAATCTTTCGATAGCTTATCCAGCCAGTGTGTATTATATGTAAATGTATTTTTTTTCCTGTTTCTGTTGAAATTTGTTGTTTTTATGGAATCTATTGTGATGGTACTTGGAAAGCAAGTACCTTAACAAACTTGATTTTAATCTGAAATACTTCTCATTAGTGTCTTTGCCTCCATATATGTAGTCTAGTTACGTCTGGCTTGCTGAAAAGTTTTCTTCTTTGGGTCTTGGCTTCAGCAGATGTAAAAGTAGGGAACATACAGTGAAAAGTATGCACAACGATCACAGCTTACAAGAATATGCAGTTTATGTGCTTCAGAAATTGCTAATTTACTTTATTCCAGTTCGTTTATTTATTCACAGCATTTATTTGCAGATGCTGAAGAAATAAAAGTCATGTTATCCTGTTGCTTTTATGATTTACATCTCATTAATTAGTGTTAATGGCTCAGCAGGTAACATACATGGCTTTGATATTGGGAAGGTAATAAAGCTGTGGGTTTTTTCCTCAGACCAGGAGCTTTAATATGTGTTCTATTACTGGCACTGTAGTGCAGTATGGGGAGAAGCTCCTGCACTTCTGAGATGCTATCATTTGATGGGACATTAAATTGGGGTCCTGTCTGCCTTAGTGGTAACTTTGGTGGATGTAAAAGATCACATTGCATTTGGGGTTAGGAGTTGACATAATTGCATTGTTTAAATTGCAGACATAGGGTACAAGGCTTGATTCTCACTTTTGCTCACTGTGTGATTATTGACTAGGCATGTGATCATCTGCAGATTGCATAGCATTTCCCAATAAACCTACAGAAAAAAGTAACAGAATGTTGCTAGTATCCTGCCCAGTCTGCTCAAAGTCATTATAATTAGCATCTCATTTCTCCCCTTAAAACTGTCCTTAGTGAGACCACCCCAGATAGGAAAAATAAAGTTTATCAGCTTGTTTTCTGAAGTGCCTAGTACCATGAAGTAAGAACACACCACTTTGAATTACCAGTCAGTGGAACATCACGTAATTGATTATGGACGGAATGCATCTTGTTTTACATCTGTTGCAGTCCTTGTAGAAAGTTAACTTTAGTGAAGAAAGTGGTTTTGTTTCCAAGTATTTATATAATCTTTAAAGTAATTGTTAGATGGTGAGAAGGGCTTAATCAGAGAAAAAGGACCAAAAGTGTTACATAAGGAATCCAGAATCAGAAAAAAAAAAAAAAAACAGTTGTCAATGTTTATTTGTAATGCAGGTGATTCTGTGGGAGTGGGACTGCTGTCACAACATGGTTCAGGGATTGTCTAGAGCACACTGGATGGCCTCTGCCAGCATGGAATGGTGATGTACCTTGATAGTAGGTATTAGTAAAGTGTACTAATCATTTTGGTGTTCCTTTTCAGTATTTCCTGGAAGACATTGGACTGGACAAAGTACCGAGAATACTTTCTTTATCCTAAGGATGAAGAGCAGGTGAGTGAAATGATGCATTTGTGGCAGTTCTTTTTTTCCCTAGAAGGTATATGTTTGAACATGTGAAGACTAATTTTAAATTGTATATGTTTTACCAGGTAGGTCCTATTTTCTTCAAGGGAAACCTGGAAGGTTGGGGGAGTATTCCATCATACACCAACACACAGTAATGTAAAAGAACACATTTTAACAAATTAATCTGATGTCCCTTTCATTCATCCTCAAAAATTAATCTGATGTTGTCCCCTTCATTCATACTCACTACTGGGTCTTGGATCCATCCTCAGATCCGATCCAGCCTTTCCAGAGACTGATGCCTTGTGTCTCAAGCTCTTCCCACTCCCATAATACCCTGCATCTCCACTAACTCCTCAGCTTTCGTTTGCTGCCTTCCAATTCGGACGTGATCGCCTTTGTTGTTTCGAGTTTCAGATAAGTGCCTGTTAAGTCCTTAACCTTTCTCCTTCTTCCGATATATATATATATATATATATATATATATATATATATATATATATATATGTATATATCTATCTGGAGACGACTCCACAATCATTTCTACAGCCAACAACATCTCCGACCTACACTCCCTAACCCAAACAGCTCTACTTTCCACTGAACAGTGGCTTTCACAAAACCTACTGATTCTCAATCCTACCAAAACCAAACTCTTACTCTTCCTGCCCCACTCCCTTAATCATCATAAACTCTCCTTTGTCATTAAGTCTCTCAATAACACAACTATCATACCTGACACCCACACAAAACTCCTTGGAGTCATTATCGATGATGACTTAAAATTCAATCAACACATACAGCAATGTATAAAGAAAACACATCAGAAGTTAGGTCTGTTATACTGAAACAAAAAGTATCTCAGTCCCGAAGCTAGACTTACCCTAGGACAAGCACTTCTCCTCCCCTCACTCCTCTATGCAGCCCCAGTTCTTACAAATATCCAAAAAACTACCCTGAGTAAACTCCAACAATCCTACCACAAAATAGCCAGATTCATCACCAACTCCCCAAACAACACACACCACTGTATTGCTTTGAAGTCTCTACAATGGCTAGAACTCCCACAACTACTACATCTCTATCAATTTCACATGTTGCACTCTATGCTCTTTAAACCATCCAACTATCCATCCCTATCTCTCCTTGTCTCTGTCCACACCCCATCTCGACCCCTCCGCACCTCTAATCAACAATTGCTTGAAATTTACCACCCAAACAAGTCAGTAGGTAAGCTACTCTACAAACACTCTGTGGCCCAAGCCTGGAACAAACTACCCCTTGACATTCGCTCAGTCTCTCACACCCCACTATTTAAAAAGAAACTAAAGACTCATTTACTCAATTACAAAATTTGCCCCTGCTATGACCCAACATAATTTCTCTCCTCCCCCCACTTAGGAATCACTCTGTCTATCCCCACTAGTACAGTTACATAGTAAAAAAAAAAGCCTTGTACTGTCATATAACTATTGTTGATGTTGTTTTGTATATTGTGTTACTATTGTAAGACTAGTTTGCTGTGCTTGTATACTACTGTTTGCTGTGCTTGTATACTACTGTAATATTTTTATTGTACTATTCTGGAGCTTTTCTCCTCGGGTCTCCACTGAAAATGGGACAAAATCCCAGTTGGACTAACCCGGTCTACAAATGTCAATAAATATATATATATATGTGTATATATATATATATATATAGAGAGAGAGAGAGAGATTGAGAGAGAGAGTTCTGTAAGCCTTATATTTAACTTTTGTATAGCTTAGCTTCCTTTCCTCCCCTCCTATACTTTTTATTAGAAAGTTGTGAGTGGCAGGGCTTTCCCTTCCCATCTCACCTTCTTTCCCTGTACAGCCGTTGGCCTTTCTATTTAAAAAAAAAAATAGCCTTATAATCTCTTTTTTGCTCTTTCTCTTTTTGTCCCTCGCTGTGTGTGCGTGAATTTGTGTGTGCGTGTGCGTGTGTGCGTGTGTGTGTGTGTGTGGTTCTGTTTGCTCTATATGAAGTGTGTTGTAAACATGGCAGATAGATCCACCGGATTTAAGAGATGCACCTCTTGTGGGTACAAAATCCCAAATTCGGATGCCCATGAGAGGTGTGTCTATTGCTTAGGTCTTGATCATCTTGATCAGGACTGCACCGTCTGCACAGGGTTCATTCCCTGCATATTGCCTGACAAGGGGAATAAACTGATCCTTAAGGACTTATTGCCATCCTCCGGAACTCAGACCCCCAGACCTGGTTCTTCCAAGGAACATAAAGATCAAAAGGAGCCCAAGAAACAAGCCCCCTCAGCCTCTCTGGGGTATCATCTCTCCCACCTGAAAAGCGGCCAAAATTATTGGATCCGACCATGTCAGACCCGAGGAAAGCAAGACCCTGAGATCTGAGAAGTTCCTCAGATCAGACACTGTTTACACTGGTTGTCTTTTCTCCATGGATCTGTATCACTCCAGATCCTAATATTTCAGATCCGAAAGGGACTCTGGATTCAACGGAAGTTGTGGAGATCTGCAGCTCCCCCCCCCACTTCAGATTCAAAGATCTCAGATCGTAGGTCTCCGAGCCATACCCCGAGGCTGAGCAAGTCCCCCTCACCTGTTCTGAACGCTAGGGTGGCTCACTCCCCAGCTAGGCCTGGCCATTCATCCTTGTCCTTCATGTTTTCCAGGATACCTTGATCTGAGATGGACAGCATGATGTGGAGCTTACTGATGGCTCAGATCGAGATGGGACTGTTGCAGTCTCCATCCTATCTTGGATCCGTGAGAGCCTCATCATCACTAATGGCCTCTTCTCTTCCGATCTGACCTTTGCATTCAAAAACCCAGGATCTGGGTACCCAGAGAGAGACATTGTCAGAGAATAGTCCTTTCTTTGACTCCGGCAGTGTCCCAGACTGGCTCAGCACCAACAGTGTTGGAGCCGAGTGGCTTCTGAACCCGAGATGTCAGCACAGACTCTGGGGGATTAGTCTTTACTCCAACTGTTTTGAACTGTCCCTTCCTCTCGGGGCTTCGGCTCTCGATAGCTCAGGGCCAGTGTCCTCCGGAGCGTTAGGATCTGAGGAGATGTCTGCCTTCTCTCCTTGGACAGTTTTGGCTTTGAGGAGGGAGGATGAAGGATGCCCGGGTCTGTTGGCATTCCTGGTGGCAGAGAGGGCATTCTTTAGATCTAGATCTCCTCCTCCACCGGTTCCAACTCAGTTCCCATTAGATCCGAGCATTGCTACTATATGCTTACCCCTCCAATTCCCCTGATTCGGAAAGTCATACAGAAAGCCAGAAGGTTAAAGCGTACTGTAATTCTCATTGCACCTTTCCAGCCTCATCAGGTATGGTTCTCCTTTCTGTGGTCTCACACCAAGTATCCATAGTGGATACCAGATCTCAGACAGGATCTGGTTTCTCACACAGCAGAACACCACTCCCCCTACCTCAAATCCCTAAGACTGACTGTTTGGTTCCTCCACTTGCAATGATTTTGAGACAGTCCAGGCTAGCTTCCCCAGTCCATAACATAATACTTGTGTCACAGAAGCCTTCTACCAAAAAAGTGTACCATAGCTAGTGGAAGAGATTCTGTTTTGGGGCTCTAGACAGGAACAGTTATCTTTTTTCAGCTCCAGTTTCAGCTATTCTCTTCCTGAACTCGCTTTTTCAAAGGCTGCCAGTTTCTCCACAATTAAGTTGCAGTTGGCGGCAGTTGCCAGTTTTCACGTGACAAAGGACCTAGCACCCATCTTGGCAACCAGAGTGTGCAAGGCCTTCGTGAAGGACATATTCCTACTTAAGCCCTAATTAAACATCCTTCTTCATCATGAGACCTGACTTTGATTTTACAAGGCTTCACCCAGAAACCTTTTGAGCTGGTTGACTCCTGTGATATAAAGTTCTTGTCTTGGAAGACTGTCTTTTTAGTGGCCATTACCTCTGCTAAAAGAGTATCAGAACTTCTAACTTTATCTTCTAACCCACCGTATGTAAATGTCTTCATAGACAGGGTTTCTCTGGGGTCAAACCCTTCCTTTATGTCCAAAGTAGCCATGGAAGCAAGCATTACCCAATCCATCCATCTTCCAGTCTTTTCCCTAATTATTCCAAGAAAGGTGAATACATGCTTCATTTATTTGTTGTTCATAGGCAATTGCATTTTTTTCTGCAGAGGACAAAGGAATTCAGAAAATCTGAGCAGTTATTCATCTTCCTTTTCATCCAGCCATTTTGGCATGGCAATATCAAATGTAATTTTCGTACAATGGATTACCAACTGTATTATCGCTATTTATTCCTTGGAAGGGATGATGCTTCCTTGTTCTCTAAAAGCACATTCTACCAGGTCAATGCCCACTTCTACTTTTTCAGCTAGAACTTTTATTGACAAAATTTGTGCTGCAGCAACCTGGTTTAATTCCCACACCTGTCTTTCGCATTATAAGTTATATATAGTCTCCAGAAGTAGAGCATCCTTTGGCTCCGTGGTGCTCAGACACATCCTTCCATAGGGACTGCCCAAGGAGTCATGGAGCTGAGGATTCTGACCCAGTAGTGAGGCCGAATGAAAGGGACAACATCAGACTTAGAAATTATGTATTTACCATAACTTGGTATCTGGTCTGGATTGTCCTCTTTCAATCATCCTCACATCCCACCCAACATTCCCCATTCCTTTTATCTGGAAGTACCTGCAGGATGCAGGAATCCACAGATTCCTAGCCTTGAGTTCCAGGTTAGGCAATATTCTTGTTTATACAAAGTTTTCCTTTGGCATTGTGTACATACCAGTATGCGTATATATATCTTTATTAATATCTGTATATTTCTATATATATATATTATTCCTTCTGTTGGTTCACCAAACTCGGTCTGAGGAGTTAGTGGAGATGTAGAGTACTATGTGAGTGGGAGGAGCTTGAGACATGAGCCATCAGTCTTTGGAAAGGCTGGATTGGATCCGAGGCTGGATCCAAGACCCAGTAGTGAGGACAAATGAAAGAGGACAACCCAGATACAAAGTTATGGTAAGTACATAACTTCTAATTATAGATAATTTGAAATATTAAAAGTAAAAACACACACAGTACAAGGAATAAGCTAAATTGTAGCTAAATATTATCAAGGTGTAATAGATGAAAATATGGTACTGATAATTAAGAGGCAGAGAATAATCATTCCCATTACTAGGGTAGAGAATAATATTTCTTCATTATAGAGAAGTCACAGATAATATCTATGACATTTAATCATTCTTGATCCTTGTCCTCACAAACTTAAATATGTTTGGATTATTGCTTCCTTTGCTAGGTGGTTCTTTCTCAGTTTTTACTAAAACTTTAAGCTTATCATAGACAACTGCCTATGCTAGGATGCTGCTGAATAACCCATCCCCTAGGTGTGGAGGCAAGTTCTTTTGCAGCCAACCTTTGAAGCGGTAGCAGTTTTTCTGGAGCAGATGAATATGTTTATTGTAAAATATGTTTGTTTATTGATATATTTATTTTTTGCATTTTAGTAGTATATCAGAGCATACCTTTCAACCTCTCAGCTTTCAAAATCATAGCCAGGGACCAACAAAAATATTAGGAAAGGGTTCAGAATCATAGCATTCAAAATTGTTACATGTAAATTCATTCCCCTTGAGGTGGTACTGTAATGGATAAATATGCCCACTTGGCCTGCATGACCTGTAAAATTAAGACCCTTGTGGTGCTAACAGATGCACAGCTATATAGCTGCTCCAGAAATGCACTGTAACAAGTTATACATGCATGGCTCCATATAGTACATAGCAACCAAGCAACCACCTGTTCAATCAATGAGCATCACCAATACAAATCTAAGATGTGACTTATGTCACAAGAGGTGGAAAAACAATGTCATCACACAGTTTATACCAGTGGTCAGTAAATGATCACTCACTGCTAAAAAAAACAAAATGGGAGACCACTATGAAAATGTAAGGGCAAGCAAAACAGCAGTTTACAATGAATTCAAAAGCAGATAATTTGAAGCGCACCTGTATCATCCTTCTCTCTCATGTTGTACCAGTTTGCAACAATTTATTAACTGACAGGCACCTAAAATAACACCAGGCTTACTTGTTTTATTATTTTCTTTCATTCCCAAAGCAAGTAAAAGTGGTCCTGGGATTCTGTCATGTAAGCAGTGATATGATATAAGCAAAGGGTGGTGGCATCTTTCTACCAGTCATTTTTAAAAACTGCCTGCTCCTGGCCTGTCTTACTTTAAATAATACAAACAGATAAAAATTTGCCTGCATTTTTCAAAGAGCACTTTTAAAATTGCTGATAATTGGTATACCCGTCACGTTTGCATAAATAGGGTCAACTAGAGGTAAAGCAGTTCCCAAGTTTGAAAACAGTGTTGACTTGGGACAAAACTCTGCAGTGAGTAAGCAGCTATTCCACAGAATGGTTGTGATTCAGCACAACTCTGTCTTGTGGGTAAATTATTTTGGAAGATAGCCTGCTGTGTGGCTGAATAAATAAACATAATTAAAGCACAATACTATTAAAAAAGTATGCAAATAGGTTGTTAATTATGTTTGGACAGACATATAAAAACAACTTAAAAATTACAAGTAGCCTGCTAAAAGTAAAAAGGAACTGCTAAGAGTTTTACAGCTTATGCAACATGATGCACTACTACCACCATCTCAGTATCTTCCCATAAAATAAGAGAAGCCATGGGGGACAGTCAGGTTAAGAGAAGTGATACAGCAGACCACTTTAGAACAAAATTTTAATTACTCTGAAACTTTACTTTTCACCATATTTGTATTGTTTCCAGACTGTCTGTTACTGTATAAATAAGATATTGCAGGGCTGTCATTTCTGCATCTAAATGAAATACAAGACTACATTAAAAGTAAATAAAAATAAAGATATCTCTTTCTGGTGGTTGCGGTTGTTGCGTGTGTTTGTATGTGCATATGTTTTGGCGACGGGGGGGGTTACAGGCTGAGCCTAGAAATTATTTTACTTGGATAAGTGTCCTACCCCGGTTAACAAATGCGAACAAATAAAATATATAAGAGAATTACTGGTTCTAAAATTAGCTATGTGATTATATGCATTTTTGTACAAGTCATTCTCCCTCAAGCAAATTTTGGTTTTCCCTTTATTCCTGACACCATAAAAATGAGTAAGCATTTTTCTCGCACAGCTGATGCTATAAGTAATGATAGATATTGCAACTTCACTGATTTGACTAATGGATAACCATGAGAAGATTCAAAACGGCTTTAAGAAAAAATTAAGAATGCTTCTGTATTTAATCATAATGGAAGACTGTGGCAAGAAACTAATTTAATTCAAATGCTGAGCCACTTATATAATTTCCTCAGTGTACTTAAGCCAGCCACAGAAACTTAATTTTCATTATGTTTAACTTTGATAATTTTGGATCCGAACTGCTATATCAATTGTCTTAGTTTGTTTCTACTAGATTATATATTTCTTGTCCCAAAGCCATGCACACAATGTGAGGGAATTCAGTAGACATTTGCAATGACAAATTTAACCGTTGTAGTCTTGTGTGTCTTAAGTCTGCTGCTGATCTAAAGTGTAAGAGGCAACTGCCACTAGAGACTGCAGAACCATGGAATAGTACCAGAATTTAAACACATAATACTGTAATGAATTTAACTACTAAAATGCCCAAACTATTTAACAGTTTTTATGAGCAGTGCTGAGCTGCTGACAGCTCAGCCATACCAAAGCTTTCTAACTCTCCTTGGAGTCAGATCCACTAATGCTAGTAAGCCTGTACTCTCTGGTCTCTTTTACAGTAGGTGCGTTTTTAGTTTTGGGTTGCTTGCTCCCTTACTGCTTACAGGCCCCACCAGCAGACTTAAGTGGGGCTGTTGTTTTAAAGTAGTATGGTAAAGGATTTGTTTGTTTCTTACTGAACTCTAATTGGGTTATACTCATGTCCATACAGTTACAAACCTTTAAAGGAATTACTTGTGGGCACATATGATGAAAATAGTTGTCTAGGTGACTTTTTCCTCGGCAAATATTTTGGATCTTTAATGTCTGCATCTAAGTTCTCCCTGCCCATCAGATATGCCAGTTGAAGAGACACTCCAGAGAATGGGATAGCAATGAACTTGCTTGGTTCCATTATCTGCTTAAATCAATGGACTGATGTGGATTCTGTTGAGGAACAGCTGGTCCTATTGGAGTTACTGATGTTTGGAAGAATCCTCGTGATAAGGTCTGCTTGTAAGAAATGCATGTCAGCTTTCGCTTTTTTTGAAGGTATAGCACTGATTCTGTTGCTAAATCAGCAACACCACAGGATAGTTGAAAAATATTTTTTAACACACAGCTGTTTAATTTCTTCAAAGCCGTGTTTTTTTTTTATGTAGTTCTGGGAAAGTCCTGAAATAGGTGTCACCCCTCTAGAGAAATGGATCTCCCCTTTCTAGTCACTTCTAATACATGTTCCTTGTCAACAATGCTAAATAAGTTGAAATTATTTGCTGGGTCTTCCATCAGGTGTAGGAGTACATTCAGAGTCCTGTTTGCCTCTTCACTTATGGTGCAGGAAGGGTTGGACAGGCACTAGTCTTTGGGAAGGTGTAGCTCCAAAATTGTCTTAAAGTTTAATCCTTCCTTTTCTTTTTTTCAGCGTACCAGCCATAAATCATCATTGCCTGTTTTCCCCATCTTCCAGCAGCTTCTGCAGAGTCAGTATTGTTGCCCATGAGACAACATGACTGGATGGATTTCCTGAATCTGACAGGCATGAACATTTAGGACAGTCTTCATAATAGGTTTCCATTATACAGTCAGGAAATTGATACTATTTCTATCTTTAAGAAAAATCTAGCTATGTGGGTTAACATCAGTGTCTGTAACCTTAAATTTATGGAATTTGTATTTGGCCAAAACTCAGTATCTAAACTTATGAAACTTAAGAAATGTAAAGGTTGGTTTTGTATCCCACTTTTCTGTTTCAGATAGACAGCTAATTAACATAAACTTTCATCTCCCTATCTCCTCCAGTGTCTCAGACATATTAATAGCTGTTCAACATAAGCCTTAATCTTCATCCTCTCTACCAATACTTTGGACAACAAAATTGTATGTCTGCGGTTTTATTGGCAAGTAAATCAGTTTATATGTGGCCCGCCTTTGCACTGTTACTCTGCCCTTCAGTCATTCTGATAGTCTTTAACCCAGGGGAAGAAGCAGAGTCACCTTCTACTGGGTTATGGAGGATCCTGTTCTTTCAGTCTATACAATTCAACATGTGGGTCCTTGAGCCTGTTGCCTGATCCAGCTTGGTAGTATCAGTGTTCCAGCCTCAAGCTCCTTTAAGAATTCTCAAGCCATAATGCACCACTACGCTTAGTTAGCTCAGATCTTATTTGCCGCTTTAATAAAAAGAAGAGCGATCAGCACGCACTTCATTTTCTCTTCAAATCTTATGCATTTTTCCTTAAATAGCTTAATTTGTCATTGTTGTTGGTGTTTAGATTTTTTGAAGTAACAGTTCTTCTCTCCTTGAAGTTACTTATTTTTATTTTTAAAAAAACTGTGTCCTGTCTCTGTGGCATTCTCCCACCATCTAGTTCCCTTACTTAGATGTTTATGGGTTCGTAGGTAAGTACCAGGCTAGCTACCTTTGCAGGCCATTTTGTAAATCTAGCCAGTTTCCCTTTTTCTGCTCAAATTAACCTATCCCATTTGGTGAGAGATTGGCCTTACCCGTCTCATAGGTTCATAAATGTGTACTAGGCGAATGGCCCTGCAGCCTTTATAAGTTTAGCCCATAGGATTACCCTGGTTGATAATTATTTATTATCCCAGCGTGAATAACTGGGATCATACCATAGATAATTTGAGGGAACCCATGCATGAGATAAAACATTTAGGAGCTGCCTCTGTCCATTAGTAGTGCAGGGAGCACATCTGGGTTAGATTTTCTGTTTCCTATCCATAGATCCAAGTTGCTGTTGAATATGGACAGGGATGAACTATCCTCTGAGAGATATACCTGTCCCTCCAAGCCATTCTGTTGATGTTGCAGAAGAGGTTTAGAGCCCTAGATCAAGTATTTCTAATGTCAATTGACTTGCTAATGTGTAGTAAATCCATCTGTATTGGTCAGAGGATATCTTGTGTGCCAGACACAGGTCACCTCTTAGCAGTTTGTAGGACACAGAGTATAGTCTGGACAGAAATATGCCAAAGGGGCATTATATTCAGTGAGTGGCCTAATGAGGGCTGAGTAAAGGAGCACAATGACATTCCTGGATCTAAACACAAGCTCTGTATTTATGAGGTATGTGATATAGAAGGACATTTTATAACAATGGACGCATGTTGATCAAAAGGTCACAGTCCACATATGTTCCCAAATCCCAAATAACTGGGTTAACTCTTTTTCTGCTGCATACATATTTAGGATATTGCTGATTTTTAGATAGATATATATTTAGATATATATATCCAGAATACATATAGGTAGTATTTAGAATAATGTTGGCAGTCTGTTTACATTTTTGAAGTAATGGTCCTCTTATTTCTCTGTGCTTGCGCACACGCGCGCATACACACACACACACACACACACACACACACACACACACACACACACACACACACACACACACACACACACACACACACGTATGTATATAGTAGTTAATAATTTGTTTAATTACTTTGCTTATTTTTGTTTGACAACGGAAAAATAAACTAGTTTCAAGGAATGCTTTGTGTATGGCTATAAAGTTCTGCCACAAGACTTGCATAACCTATGTGCAATTTGTTTGGTGGTTCTGCACTTTGTGCTTCCCTTGGATTCAGAGCTTTGGCAGACAGGAAGAATAAGTTGATTTTGAAAGATGTCTGAGAAGCCATCCAAACACAAGGAGCTGGAACCAAAAAAAAAAGATGCATAGTTTATCCTTGGCACTGGCACCCACTCCAAATGTCCTGAGGTTTGAGGAACATAGAGCCAGAATTCCTACCTGCACACCACCCCTGGATCCATGACTTGTGGATCTTATCATGATACTTGATTCTGCCATGAAGTCATTTTCTTCAAAAAAATAAGAGCATCCCTTATCCAGGTCTTCCTTGTTTTTTTTCCAATACTTTAGATCTTACAGGAGCACCACGGAAGCTGATTTGGATTGCCTGATGCAGAAGTTCCTCAAGACAGAGTGAGAGGTGGGGGTCATTCCATCTACTTCAGCTCTGAAGGTGATTGGATCTACCCAGATGCCCCCAGTCCTTGCTTTCTCACAGGTCCATCTTTTGGCTTCTGTTACTTTGGAAATAGTATTCTTCCCAGATCCTGTAACCAAGGTCCATCGTACTTTGTATCTTCATTTCTGGAGAAGATAGTTCTGGCTTATATGACTCCAGCTTCATCAGATCCAATCAAGTCCCAGACCCGAAGTTCAGGTCAACATCTTAGCTTCATCAAGGCAACTGTCCATGGCATCATCATCTGGGCCATTGCCCATGGCTCTGTTCATGATGTCTAAGACATCTACCTTTGAATTTTCTAGGCCTATTCCCTCATCAGAGCCTTCAATTTTATGTGTTCTGGAGTGTCTCCAGCAATGGTGTCTGCTTCTTTGAGGGAAGGACTGGATCATTCAGCTAGAACAGTCTCTTCAGATCCAGTGGAGGTTGGTTCACCCTTTCAGGTGTTGGGAAGGATGATTTTTTCACCCAAGAGAGTATATCCACAGGTACCATTGGATGAGGTTTCACCCAATGGCTTTTCCTTTCTCGTGTTATTTCCACTAAACATCCACAAGTCAGAGATGCTATCTAGGCCTCAAACCAACTGCTCAGAAGCAATTTCAGTCCTCTGAGGACTGAGATGACACCTCCCCTAATCTACCAAAAAAAAAAAAAGGTTGCATGACAGAAAACACTAAGACTTCCTGTCAGAGTCTTCTACCTCTGATACTGACTCAGAGAATAGAGAGGTTTCTCCAAAGTTCCCTTCCAGAGATGCCTCATTTGGTAAAATTTTAGAACTGAAGCACCAGATGGGAATATGGTCCATTGACCCCTCCCCTCAGGATGAGGAGAAAGTATTGTTTGAGGCCTGTGGGATGATACCATCTATGTGCTGAGTGGTCCTTCCAACTGATAAGTTGATTGACTTAGTGACTAGTTACTCTTGGCAAGAGCCTGACATTTGAGAGGTAGGTCCACGTAAACCAGACAAAATCCTTCACCCTTCCAAAGGAGAAACAGCACTAGACCAACCTCACAACAGTAGACTCCTTCATTGTGGTGGCAGCCACCAAAAAAGAGCTTTTTCAAAATTCTACCTCTGTCCATCCCCCCAGTATAGAATCCAGAGTGATAAATAAACTTGGGATGCAGGCATATGATTCAGGCACCATTGCACGGAGATCTTTGAACTACACATCACACAAGAACAACTTTTAGAGAGATTTCTCTCAACAGGCTTTCTCTACTATGAAAGCTCCACTGACGATATAGTCCAAGGAACAGATTGAAACTACTCTACCATGTCCAGTATTACAAACCTCCGCTTGCACCTAATGCTTAATGTGGTGGATGAAGTGACTAGGGCAGCCAAGACTGACATTGCCATGAGGAGCCATTCTTTGTTGCTCTTATGTGGTTTTTCATACAACTTGAAAGTGTAAAAGAAAAAAATGCAGAAGAGTGCGCAAGTTAGACTCTCACTGCCATCAGGGTGAAGTTCAAGGTCCCGCAGAGATCTTACAACAAGAATCAAAAAGCCTTGTTCTCTATGGTTTTGAAGGAATAAACATCAGTTCAACTCACCTTCTGACAGGGGCAGCCACAGCAGAGTTGCCCCCATCAGTGGAAGTGGGCCCAGAGGCCAAGGAGGGCTGCAGAATCATGGATAACATGAGCCCTTCTCTGACATGATACCACAAAATCCCTGAAGGTCTGCTTGACTGTACCCCTCTTGAGGCATTTGGAGGTTGTTTCTCCTTTAACCCAGCCTCATAGCAGGTCATCACACAAAACAAATAGGTAAGAGCGATAATATCCAGAGGCTATTACATTGCATTTTTGGAAACCCCTCCCCTGCCCAGCAATCCATTGTCAGACATCCCACCCAACCAGGCGGAGGCAACATTAGGAGAGAGAGCTTCTCTTCTTGCCAAAAGTGCCAACCAAGAGATCTCACCAGACCAGAGAGAGAGGATTTTATTCCAAGTTCTCTTTTGAGCCAAAGAAAACCAAAGACCTTAGGCCCACTTTGGACCTTAGCCTTCTGAGCACATATGTGAACAAGATATGTTCAGGAAGGTCATGGTGCAGTAGATTCTGCCTGCTCTATGGATCTCAAGGAAGCTTACCTTCACATAAAGATAGTGAAAAAGTCCAGGAGATGTCCTCGCTTCCAAATAGGAGCCAGTCTTTACCAGTTTAGAGCTGTACTGTTTGGTCTCACCCCAGCTCCCAGGGTATTTGCCATATGTATGGCTTTCATGACACCCCTTCTATGACTTCTGGGATGAAAGGTCTTCCCGTATCTAGACAACTGACTCTTGGCTGGCCCCTCATTGGAGTCTCTTCAACAAGACAGGGACTATCTCCTCCATCTTTGTCATTTCCTGGGCATATCAGTGAACCTGAAAAAATCTAGGTTTACTTACTTAGAAAACAGTGATCCTAAGGTGTCATTTTTATACTAATCTTTTATCTACCTCCCCCAAGACAAAGAGTTCAGACCTTACTGTCCATGGCTCAATCTTTGCTACTCAACTACTTTCCTCCAGCAGCCTTGGTTCTCAGAGTATTGGACCCGATGGCAACTTCAGTCCTAAAGGTTGAATTCACTCACTTCCACAGGTGAATTTTGCATCCTGTGAAGATTATAATCATTGTAGATTCATGCAAAAGACATTTGTAGTGGTGGTTACCATCTCCAATGATTCAGGTGGACAGACAGTTTCATAATCCAGCAGTAATGACAGTGAGACGCATCCTACCTGGGGTCTACTTCAAAGTATCAAAAGACCACTTACTCAAATCTGAAATCATCGAGAGGAAAATAGCAAAACCACATTTCAGCTTACAGTCAAACCATTGAAAACTTTTACTGGGAAACTAACCACTTGGCCATTATGGGGAATTTGCCCTTTCCCATCTATAGTGCGATCTCTGAGTTGGTATATTTAGTTAGGGGGTGGGGAGAGCACAGCCCCTCACATCGGGGTGTGTGGGGGGAGAAGCACCCCACTTTGATGGGTTGCACTCGCTTCATTGTGTGTATTTTGTCCTGGTGGCTAAGTGGTTCCTTTCCCGGTGAACGTTTTTGCTGGTTTAATGGTTCGATGAAATGTGGTTTCGCTATTTTCTTCTCAGTGATGTCAGATTTGAGTAAGTGGTCTTTCAGTACTTTGAAGTAGACCTCCCTACTTGGAGGTGGGGCATTATAAACGGAGAATGATCCTATGTCTATCAAAGGACAAGGACAGAGGTGAGGGCTGTCCTCCTAGTGTTGTAGGTCTTTCAGGACTGTCTTCTACAGGACATGATATCTATCTAAATGGACAACATGATGGTAGTTTGGTACATCAGCAAGCAAGGGAGAATCAGGTATTAACCTTTATGTTGGGAAGCAATGAGGGTTTGGCAGTGGGCAATAGCCTCACATTACTTTCTGGTAGCAACACACATCCACAGAGTATTCAGTTGCGCTACAGACAGGTTCATCAGAGATCTTCTAATGCCGTATGAGTGGCCTTCAATCCAGTGATAGCCAGGAAGATAATCAGTCACTGGAGCATTCCCTGCAGTGATCTGTTTGCCTCCCATCATAACAACAAATGCATTAGCTGTTTTGACATGATTCCCCCTGTGGAGCAACCACCAAGGTATGCTCTGTCACAGCAATGGCCCACAGGCTCCTGTACTGTTACCCATCTCTTCAACTAGTGTCCAGATTTCTGCAGAAAGCATTGAGGTGCAAGGCTACAGACATCCTCATAGCGTCCTTCTGGCCCAGGCAGATTTGGTTTCCCCTTCTAAGGCCTCACCTAAAGGAGCCTTGAAACTTGGTTTCCCATGCTGACTAGTGATAATTATTTCCCCACGGTGGTGGGCAGGATTTTAACAGCTTCTCAGAAAGCTTTCACTCATAAGATCTATTGTAGCATGTGGAAAAGATTTATTTCTTGGGTTTGCCAAAAAAAAATTGATCCTTTCATTATCAGATATTCTATACTTTCTCACCGCTCTTTTTGATTCAGGCTTTAGTGTTTCCACTATAAAGGTCCAGTGGGCTGCTTTTTCTAGCTTTCAAACATTGGATTTCAGGAACATTCACTAGCCGCAGTCAAATTCTACAAGGTATTTCTAAAAGGACCCTTTTTACTAAGACCACCAATAAGAAATGTGATCCCACCTTTGGATTTGAATTTTGTATTGGAGGCTGTCACAAACAGAAGTGTAGTTGGTTCAACCCGTGCCCTACGCCGATAGTATGAACCAGCGCTCCACCTCCTTGGATCTTCAAGTAAATCTGCACCCCCCCCCCCCCAGCTCTTTCCATTAAAGTAAAAAAAAAAAAAAAGATCTACCTTCTACTGTGTAACAACCAGGCCAGATGCACAACACACCCCTCCACCTCCTGCCCCAGCCATTCAGGTCCATTGTCTGTGCCATGCTCCCACAGCCTACAGCCGTCAGTTTATTTCATTATAAAAGTCTTCTCTTTAAACTGTATCAAACTGCTTGCTACAAATCAAGAAAACTGTTTGTTACAATCTATACCCTGCTTGCACAGAGCGCTATGGCACTCATGTTTTTGTTAAAAAAATATTCTTTTTAAACTGTAGCAAACTTTTGCTATAGTTTATACTCTGCCTGCAAAGGTTTTAATTAAAAAAAAAAAAAAACAACTGCTTGCTACAGTTTAGACCAGATATGGAACGTTGCAGTGCTCAGGTTTGACTGCAAATGTAATGCTAACTTTTAAAAAATGGCATTGAATTAAAGACTAATCAGGATTGGCTGATTGCACCTCCAACAGTTTGTGTCCAGGGAAGTTGTCCCTCTCACTCAAACATAGTTAGACTACTGTTCACAAAAATCCCATTTTGAATCAGCCTCCTCAGAGAATTAAAATACCTTTAATGGAAAGCTATTTCCCAAGTGGCCATCACATTAGTCAGAAGGATTTCAGAACTCTATGCACTTACTCCTCTCATCCTTACTTGATATTCCACAAGGAAAGCATGTCTGTAAGGACAAATCCATCCTTTACTCCCAGAGTGGCTTCTGAGTCAAGTATATTGCAGTCTATTCATCTACCAGGTTTCTTCCTAAATTATGGAAACAAAGGAGAGTACATACTACATACCTTGGATGTACATAGAGAATTACTCTTCTGCCTTCACAGAATAGAACAATTTAGAAAAGGCAAGCAACTTTTTGTTTCCTTTGCTCAAAATAAATTGGGAAGAAGGTCTCTAAAGTGTCACTCTCAAGATCAAGACTGCATTCCCTTTATTTAAACACTTAGCAACAAATCTTTTTTCTGGAAAATCAAGAGCTCATTCTTCTAGAGCCATGGCAATGTCTACAGCCTTCTTCAAAGCCTGATCACTCGACGATATTTGCGAGGCTGCCATCTGGTCTTCCATGTAAACCTTTATCAAATACAAATTAGGCCACCCTTTGGTGCCACTATCCTAAAGAGTCTTCTGTCATGAGGCATCATGGCTTGTGATTCTGGCCCACTTTTTGGATGGGATGGACTGAATGAATAGAATACAAAAGTTATATATTTATCATAACAATAGATTATTTCATTTCTGTGCATCTGATATGAAAACCTCCTGCCATCCCACCTCCCTGTTCTGTAAGAACTGAAGAATCCTTCTGTTATAGGCCATTTAGTAATTGTTCAAGGTTATTTATACTAGGGTCTTAAGGCACCAAATAATATATGAGATAACTAAGAAAAGTGGTGTATTATGGGAAGGAACATTCTTAAAAGGGATGAAGACTGGTGCACTGATACTGCCAGGTCGGATCTGAAAAGTGGCTTGAGGACCCACACATATCGGATGGAAGGGAATGAGTGCCTCTGTCATTATGACAACTACATAACTTTATAGGTTCATAGGTTCATACTAGGCTATCTGCCCTGGGGCAATTATAAGCCTAGCCCGAATCTGTATGGCTTACGCCACCCCTTGATTTGAGTATACTGTGCCCTTTTTAAGGTTTAGTTTACTGTGCCTCTGTCTAATAGTGACACGAGAGTAATCCCTGGGACAAACCTACAATCCCCCATCCACTTACCGAGATTCTTCTTGAAGAGATTCAGTGAGGTGCTCTGCCTCACATGAACTGGAATTCTATTCCAGAGCGAAGGGAGCCTCTGGGTTATGAACCTGTCCCTCCAGCAAGTTCTATTTATTTCTGTGCTGAGGTTCAAGTCACTTGAGCATGTGGCTCTAAGGGATTTAGATTTACTGAGGTGGAGCATGTCCATTAATTCTGGATTTGACATAGCTTTGTATGTCAGGCATAGATCGCCTCGAAGTAGGCGGTATGCAACTGAGTAGAGCTGGAGTTTTTTTAACCGAGCAGTATATGGCATGTGTTTGAGACCCTTGATCCTCTTGGTGAGATACTTTTGGGGTCTTTCTAATTGCTGCAGGTGTCGGGTAAGGTACATCCCAAAAGGGGCATTGTATTCTATGATGGGCCTGATGAGGGATGAATAAAGGGGCACGATTACCTCTCTTGATCTAGATGTGAAACCCTTCGTGATGAGGTGGGCTATGTAGAAGGTCTTTCTAACCACTTTGGCAATGTGGTTTTCAAAGGAGAGATTGCTATCAACTTGGGTCCCCAGGTCCCTAATAACTTTCTCTGTACTTAATGGGTTTCCGCCTATGTGGTAATTTGTGGGCACATTGTTTTGCCAAAGGGTATGACTATACATTTTTTGGCATTTAGCTTTAAACCATGGCGCTGGCACCTGTTATCTGTCTCTGTGAGACCTTTTTGAAGGATGTTTGTGTCAGCTGGAGAGTTGATTATGGCGCCCAGTTTGCAGTCGTCTGCGAACTTGGTGAGCCATAGTCCTCCCACGTTTGCCTGTACCTCGGAAAAGTATATACCGAACAAGAGTGGTCCCAGGACAGAACCCTGTGGGACGCCACTTGTGACCGGTTTCGAGTCTGACATAGCTCCAGCAACTCTCACTCTGTGGGTTCTGTCTTTGAGCCAGTTTGCGACCCATCTTGTGACATAGGGGTTTATATTTAAGCTGGATAGCTTATCTATGATGCCCGAGTGGGGTATTGTGTCAAATGCCTTTGCAAGGTCCAGATAGGCTGTGTGGACTACCTTCCCTTCATCTATGGCTTTGGTGACTGTTTCAAAGAAGTCAACCAGGTTCAAAAGGCAGGATCTGCCCTTGACAAAGCCGAACTGGGTAGGATGTAGTGTCTGTAGGTCCCCAATGTCTTTGTTTATGAGCTCCATGATGATCCTCTCCATAGCCTTGCAGACTAAGCTAGTCAGGCTTATGGGGCGATAGTTTCCAGGGTCCATAGAGGCTCCACCTTTGTGGAGTGGGACCACTGTTGCTGTACGCCATTCTGTGGGCACATATCCTGTAGTGAGGCTGAGATTGTATAGCTGTTTTATTTGAGGGATTAGTTCCTCTTGTAGGTCATGTAGGACGCAACCTGGGACGCCATCTGGTCCCATGGAAGCAGTGTTTTTTGCTTTAAAGAGGGAAGCTTTCACCTGAGCATCTGAGATGTTTGGGAGGCAGCCCTCTGCCGGGATAGATACTTGCTCTTTTGGGTGGGAGGGGGTGGAGAAGTTTGCACTGAACCTGTCTGCCAGGATATTGGTGATGTCTGTGGGTTCAGTGTATTTTTTGTCATTTAGAATCAACTCAGAACAAGTCTGGGAGTTGCATCCCAGGTTTCTAACATAACTGAAAAAAGCCTTATGATTGTCTTTGGTGTCCTGTGCAATTTTTCTCTCGAAGCTGGCCTTGGAGGATTTTATGAGGATCGTAATTTTTGCTAGTACTGATCAGAGATGCCTTCCCTATTAGGGATTTTGCTCTATCATGTAGTAGCTTCCTCCTTCTGTTGTACAGTTTATTTATGGCAGGGGTCCACCAGACTGGACGCCTGCCTTTGGATGATTGGGTCTTGGTTTTGTTTGGGATAGCATGATCCATGCATTCCTGGAGATGTCCATAGAATGCATTTATATAGGATTCTGCAGTTTGGGCTGTAGTTTCCACTGGCCCTGGGGCCTTGAAGGATTCCACTTCGGTTTTGAGAAGTGAGAAGTTCGCTTTTGAGAAATTTTTCACTGTGGTTTTCTGGGCTGTGGGTGGGGTCGGGATGTGGACATCCAGTGAAATTAATTTATGGTCTGATCTTACCAATGAGGGATATACTTCTGGTGTGGAGCATAGAGTCCCCATGTTGGTAATGATCAGGTCTAGTATGTTGTCCCCTCTTGTGGGAGTGGTGACTAGTTGTTCCATAGCATTTGAGTTTATAATTTCCAGGAATCTTTGGGCTAAGGTGCTGGGGCTTGAGTAGTGCTTCCAGTCAATGTTTGGGTAGTTGAAGTCGCCCAATGTAATGGTGTTCGGAGGGATCTTCATGTTCTCCAATGCTTTCAGGAAAGCTGAATGGGATTCCTGACTTTGAGAGGTTGGTCTGTAGGATGCTATAAACTGAAAAGCAGTCTTGCCCACTGTTAGTTGCACATGGAGGACAATACTATAGAGCCAATAAGAGTTCTCAAAGGAATTCAGTCACTTAGGGACCACCTGGGTATATCTGATACTTTGAAAAATAGCTTTTTCCTCCACTAGTGCATCTGAACTAATTAATTAAGATGCTGCTCTTAACTGTGTAAAGTCCACCTCAGAAACATGAACTAACCAGTGATGGGACCGTGAAATAAATGTAGATGGGAACATTTGTATAAGAGGTTGTCAGCAGGATGGGAAAAAGAAGTTAAGAACTGGATAAAAAATTAGAAGAAACTGAAGGACTGCATGAGAGCAGGAAAAGTATGTAGCATAGTACTATAGGAAGAACTGTGTTGTGAAACAGAGATGAATATGCAAGAGTCAAGAAATATAATCTGGGGTGAATGTGGTACTAATGTTTATGTAAGTAACATGGGTCAAAAGTCATAATAATTGCAGTATTTGTGCAGTCAGTTTTGGCTTTTGAAATGTCATTTGTAATATAAACTACTGTAGAGAAACAGTTATGATCATGTAAGTTGAAGGTTTTCAGGCTTTGGATAGTAGGCAAAAGTACCCTGATTCTTCATTCTCCTTGGTGTTTGCTGGATTTTGACACATAGACCCACAGTACAGAGGAAGAACACAGAGAAGTATGGTTTTAGGAGTAACTAGCTTAGGTAAAGAAGAACTGTTTGAACAGAGGAGTTTATTACTATAGTAATGTGTGAAACCTCCCAGTGACTCCTTGCTGGATGAGACAGCATAGAGAACAATGGCCATTGATACTTACAGCTGTACTTTCTTTTTCTTAGCAAGTGTTATATTTAGCTGCTAAGCTAGTCCCTGCAGCAAAGGATTACAGCCACATAAGGGGAACGAGAATTTATCTTCTTTCACAAACCTGACTTTGAAAGCTACCAGGCACTGTGCCAGATTTACCTAATAAAATTCAGTCAGAGAGAACATGAATTTAGCTAATGTTATGAGTAACAGTTATGCAAAAATATCTATTTAGTGTGTAATAATTGCAATCAACAAACTTTCCCAAGATACCAGGCTGGACAGCATCTGTAAACAACTATTCATATTCTTTGGAGAAGAGTTAAATGCTTTACTACTGTACATAAGGGAACAAACAAAACAAGTTTAGAGAAACAAGCACATTTTGAAAAGTGTTTTTTATTACAATAAAATTATGATCATGTTGCTCAAAGCAATAATGGGGGAAAATCCCAGTTATGGGATCTTCATGGGAAAAAAATAACGTACAGCTTAAAATTTGAGCTAGAAGAGTCAATCTCCATGTTGTATGGATATCCAAGCATCTTGATAAGACCCAGTTAATTATCACTGAAGTTACCAAGTTATTTACTGAGTTTAAAAATACATCTTCATCTTTGTTTTATGTGAAAATTGAGTTGGCTCACTATTTAGGCCCCCTAAACCTAGGTTAATTTTAGAAATTATGGCTCCAATGTTGTCTGTTTTCATCCAATTCAACATATTTCGTTGTCGGATATGACTGGATCCAACCTCAGCACCGATTTCAGAGCTTCTACATTTCCAGGACTGACTCTTCCTCTACCCATAATTTCCTGAACTCCAGCCTAGTACATCAGGTCCCATTTTCTGCCTGAAGACTTCAGACATGTTGCAAAGGCTCTCATAGCGTATCCTTTATAAAAGTTATTTCTTCTTGTCTTCTCCTCCTACCAAGAGAATTTTTCTCTCACGATTATAACGATTAGTGCAAAGGTTTTTCTGTGTGGTATTAGGTAAATACAGTAAAACCTCCATAGTTGACCACCTCCGTACATTGGCCACCTCCTTAAGTTGACCTAATTTTTATAAACCAGACATGCACCACATGTACTCAATGGAAGGCCGACCTTTCTATATTGACCACCTCTGTAAGTTGTATCTTGACCGCTTGGACTGTGGCACACGATATTAATTTATCCTCTATAACTTGACCAATTGAGTCCACTCTACACCAAGGGGTAGAAAGTGTGGGCTTTGCCCCTTAGTTGTATTATTTTTTCTTTAGTTTAAGTTCTTTTCTCATGTTTTATTATTACTAAGTGTTGGACTAGGCCTAACGTCCTATTGTTTATCACATGTTGCTGAAGATTTTTGCAACATGAATGACTTGTCTGAATTGTAGGTGCATCCTAAAGTTACTGAAAAATTTTACAGTTAATCGAGATATGATGGCCCACAGGAAAGAACTCGAGCTGACATTGAAGGAAAAGGTGATCATCTACATTTTCTGGAAAGCAGCAGCCAAAGAAGAACATTTTGGTGTTAGCAAGTCCACAGTTGGCAACATCCAAAAACATAAACATGAGTACTTGGAGAGATATGGTAAGGAAGGCAGAGACCTACAGCAGAAAAGGAAGAAAACTTCCCTCAATGAAGTCAGTAAAGCCACTTTAAGCTAGTTCAAACAAATGAGGGCAGTTAACACCCGAATCTCCGGGCTGATAATCCAAGAAGTTGCTAAAAAAAATCGCACAGGAATTCGGCGTGGCAGATTTCCAAGCATCAAGTGGTTGGGTCAAGAAATGTAAACTGCAACACGAGATCTTCCAGAAAGTCTTATGTGGTGAATCCAATGAAGTTCCAGTAGAAGTTGAGGAAGAGTTCATCAAAATGTTCCTGGACTTCGCCAGAGGCTTCAAAGATGACATCTGTAATGCTGACGAGTGAGGATTCTTTTTCAAAACAATGCCTGACAGGAGCCTCGTCATGAAGGGTGACAAATGTAAAAGTTGGAAAACTTTCCAAAGAAGGTTTCACAGTTCTGCTTTGTGTTAGCTCAGCTGGAGAGAAATGAAAGCCCTTGGTGATTGGTAAATTGGCAAAGCCACACGCATTCAAGAACCTGAAGTCCAAAGACCTCCCCATCACTTGGCGATCAAACAAATGAGCATGGATGACTGGTGCTCTATTTCTGGAGTGGGTAAGGGGTATCGACCGAGAAATGAAGAAGAAGAAACAATGGTCTATTCTACTGACAGTAAATAACTGTCCTGACCACCCGCAAGTGAATCATCTCAGAAACATGAATCTGAAATTGCTGCCTCCAAACATGACCTCAAAAATCCAACCTCATGATCAAGGCATCATCAAAACATTTAAAATGCACTACCAAGCCCAGTTCCTGCAGTGGGTCATTACTAAAACACAAATCTGTGGTCCACCAGTGGAAGCAACTTCATCCGCTGCATCTGTTAACACTCTGGATGCTGTCCTCTGGATCAGTTTTGTTTGGAATAAAGTTCAGCCAGAAACGATACAAAAGAGTTTCAAGAAAGTTGGATTTGTCACAACCCAAGAGCACAATGTTTTGGCCCCATCAGACTGTCCATCTCCCATGGCAGAATTCGAAGGAAAAGATTTTGAGCATTTTGAGTAATGAATAATGAGGTGGCAACTTGTAATAAACCTGACCCAGAAGCAATTTTCCAAGCGATATTGACCGAAGTACAGAATAGAGTAAAAGTGCATGAAGCAGCTGATTAAGTGAAAGAAGCAAGTGAGGATGACACAGAAATTGCAGAAACTCCAAAAGAAGAGTATGTGAGGGATCTGATAATGCAGTTGAAGTAAGTCATTTGCTGTGGAAAAATACCCAGGTGTGCTGAGTGGTGTAGCCAGCATTGAGAGTGCTTTCTCCATTTTCCTTTGTAATAAGAATAAGAAACAGACCAAGACTATTTGTTCAGAAAGAATGATTAAACCATGAGAAAACAGTAAATGTTTTAATTTTGTATGATACTGTATGTATGATTTTACTGTGTTTTGATTATGTATGATTTCATATGATATTCCCTAATAAAAGCTGCACAAGAAAGTGAAGTATATCTATGTATCAGTACAGAAGGCCTAGTTCCTTATGTTGACCAGTTTGTTACAGTCCCTTGGGTGGTCAACTTACAGAGGTTCTATTGTAGTTTAAGTAGATAGTTTTAAGTAGTTTAGGTAAGGTTTATTAGTTGTACAGTATTTAGTATAGAGTAGTAGCTTTATTTTCTTTGCCTTCTTGTAGTTAGTAGAGTATAAATATACATATTTACTGAACTATATATATTATTGTGTGAGTGACTAGTTTTTTTACCCTGACAAGTCTCATAATGGCTGACTCCCAAGCCTTTAAGAAGTGTGCTAAATGCAGGCATAAGCACTTCCACGCAAGAGTCTTATAATCTGTGTGTTTACTATTTGGGCGCTGCCGATTTAGACTCAAGATTGTCAATCTTGCGCCTCTTATAGGTTCAAGACACTTCGAGCTAGGTGTGAAAACTTGATTGTGAATGCTCTTCTTCCTTCACAGACAGGATCATCATTGCCTGGACCTTCCTCCAGTGCTTCTGACAGTGCCAGATAGACCTGATCGAAAAGGTGCCCAGCAGCTTTTCGGAACTGTCCATCATCTCCTTGATCCCTGTTCCTGCCAGAACTGCTGAGCCTGTTATTACATTCACCTATTCTCCAAGAAAGAAGATTTTCAAGCCTTCCTCTCTGGCTTCTTTTGCTCAGTCATCTAAAAGCTTAATGGAGTATGATGTCGACAGGATGATGAGAAGGTGTCTGAGAACACAAATCCAGGTTGGGGTTCTTTTAGTACTGTTCTTGGGGAATGTACCGACTATTGGACTTTCTACCTCTCCACTCATCTTGCCTGTCCTGGTCCATCCTTCAGTTCCAGCAGTGTTGGATTCAGCTAACTCCAAAGTACCTATGTCGGTGCCAAGAGTACACTCTAATTCGGCAGTAACAGCTCCACTATCTCTTATGACTCTGATACTTTCAGTTTGAGAAGGGACCTGGAGCTGTAGCTCAGTGCCGAGGGGATGACTCGACCCTGAGATTTCCAGAGCTGTCTCTTTCCCTTAGAGCTTTAACACTGGATAGCTTGGGTCTAGGATCAGCCTCGGTGCCGGGGCTCATCATAGCCAAGGGTTCTCTCTCCTTAGGATCTTGGGAGACCATCAGTTCCAACAGTAGCTTCAATCATTGATGCTTTTAAAAGGGTTATGGCATAGAAGAAGACATTCTCAGCTACGTTGGTTCCACCCAAACCCCAGCTAGCTCTTGCTACTGCTGCTTCTCATCATCCTGCCAGACAAGGGACAGTCAGGACCTCAAGCTTTTGAAACTACATGCTATGTTAACTCCCAGTCTGATCCTGAACTATTTGACCTCTCAACACATCTGGTTCATAGAAGCAGACATGCAAGATAAAGCATTGAGACTCCTCTCCAGAGTTATTCATGAAGGATACAAGTTTGGATGAAGATGAGGAATTCCCACTGGTCTCCTTTGGAAGATGTCACCTTTGGTGAAATCCTTGAGCTTATAAAACAGAGAGAGGGATGGTTCACTGAAGATCCCTCACCAGATGAACTTGTATTTTTGAAAGCATTCGGTTCGGGCTCAGCATCATCCTGGGTGGTACCACCCATTGATCCTTTTATCGGCCTCATGGAGCAATGGACTTGGAAGGACCCTTATGTGGTGGAGCCCATACCCAAGAAGCCAAGCAGGATTTTAGCAACTCTGAGAGACAGAAAACATTGGAGCAAAGGTCCACCAGTGGATGCTATGGTTGTAGCAGTGGCTACCAAAAATGAATTATCTGAGGAAAGTTCCTCAGTCCATCCCCCTAACAGAGAGTCTAAGGCATTGGATAGGTTTGGGAAATGGACTTACTCCTCAGTGACCTTTGCCCTTTGGTCACTGAATTACTTGGTTCTTGTTGTCAGATCCCAAGGAGACTTGACTAAGGAACTCTCCAAGTCCCTCTCTGGAGTATCGCCTGTGGATGTTCAGAAGAAAGTGAACTCCCAGCTCTCATCTCTATATTTAGCTTCTAATGTAGCCCTGCAACTGCTTCCTAATGCAGCTGATGGCTTGGCCAGATCAGCAGACACAGGTCTTACCATATGATGGCATGCCTGTATGTGATTTTATGGAAGGCTTTAAGACATCCTTCAGTGCCCCTATACTATGGCTCCACACTTTTCAGACCTAAAGTTAAAGCCACACTGACCACAAGCCAGTAGAATGACAAGATTTTCTGTGCAGTAGGTATCTGTTTTTTCCACCCTTCCCAATGATCTTTCTCTAGGAATCAGAGGGCTGTGGAAAAGGTGTGGTTTCATAAGTCAGAGCTCTTACCATGACTATCATGATGGTGATAGACCTCCATGTGGCAGGAAATTCAAGTGGGCGTCACCCAAGAGACAGAGGCAGACTGCATAACCAGGGCTTCTGCAGTCCTTTTACCAAGAAGCACTGTCAGCATCCCTGAAGGGTTGCTGGACTGCTGATGTTTATCCTTGCACCCTTAAACCTGACAAAACATAAAAGATTTGTGGGTGCTAAAGATAATTTCCAGAAGCTATTCTATTTCCACCCAGTCAATGGGAGCCAGCAGCAGCAGAAATTTCCAAGCTGCTAGTAAAAAAGAATCATCCAACCAGTCTCCTGAGACCACTTAGAATCTGGAGTCTACTCAAGTTTTTTATTTTTTTTTTTATAATAAACACCTTTATTGAATTGTTAGTCATGTAACAGGCACGTTAATCACATTTAGATTTATGTAAAACTAATCAAACTGTATTAAGTTAAAATTAACAAACATTATGCTTCACATATACTGCTATATATCATATAACCTAAGCAAACTTACATAAATTAATTTCTGCCCCCCTTTTTAAACAAGAAATATCTTTTATTAAACCATCACTTATGACATAAGCAATCATACATTTACATAAATGAAAACAAACCACACTAACACAATCCTAGTTACAAGCATTTTACATCACAAACCATACTGATCCACTACCATTTGCAAACATTATACATCAGTTATAATCTACCAAATCATTTTCAGTCAGACATTAGATAGCTCATTTAAGTTCTTTTTCTTTTAAACCTCATTTTCCCCTGTATGTATTGTTCCCACAATTCCCATTTTTTCCTATGTAGTTTGCTCCTACCTTTTTCTAAAGATCTCAGTTCCAGCTGTTTTATCTCTGTTACTGTATTCACTACTTCTGATATAGTTGGTTTAGATTTTGATTTCCATTTGCCAGTAATTGCTTTTTTGGCAGCCATCATAATTGGAGACAGCAAGGTCTTACCATGTCTAGGCAATTCTGATTCTGTATCATAGCTCAGAAAAATCATCTCCCTTGTCACACCAATCTGCCCACCAGGCATCTCCAACAATGCATCCCGCAGAGAATCCCTAAAGTCCGCCATGTCACTGCACTTCCAGAAAATATGTTCCCAATTGCCTCTTTCTTCCCTGTTGTACCTTCAGTATTTGATATCTACCCGAGGAAGAATTCTCTGTAGTCTACTTGGGGTATAAAAATATCTATATAAACATTTCCAAGAAAAAATCCTAAATCTTCTAGATTTTGTTGCATATTTGGAGACATACATATATCCTACAATTCTTTCTTTGTGAATTTCTTATTCAGTCTCTCTTCTCAATCTTTTCTAATCTCCTTTGATTGATTCTTATAATTATCATGCAATATTTTATATGCTGTACAAATTATTCCTTCCTTAATGGTGGCTTCTGTTCTAGATTCTACTAAAACTCTACCAGTGCTGATCTTTCGTTTAGGACCCCCCCCCCCCATTTCTTTCTTTTTGCCTATACTCTGATATTAGTTTTTGATAGAGAAGGCAATCTCTAACCTGCAATCCAAATACATTCTTGGCGTCTTCAAATTTTATCCTCATTCCCTCTCGTTATTTGCTCCCAATACCTTGGTTCCTTTGCCAGTTTTCTCAATTAAATTCCAGCCCTCTCTTGTTTATTGTCTATATCCCTAATTGCAGTCATCCCTGTTGGCAGAATCTCCTTTCTGCATTCCAATTGTTAGCTTAGTTATTAGAATAATTTCTGCTACTTTATGGATATAATATTCTGTATGATTATTGTTATACTCCTTAGAGGCCTGCATCCAAACTCTCAGTCTCTCCTTATTTCTTGAGCTTACCCCCTTGTTTTCATAATCATCGCTTTCCACTTTGAATTATAGTTTTCTGCTTGTGCCATGTATTGAAGCCTTAACTGTGTAGCTCTGAAATACCCCTTCAAATTGCATAATACCAATCTGCCCTGTTCTCCTTGAAGAATCAGCTTATCCCACTTGACTCTTGCCATCTTCCCCTCCCAGATAAGATCCTTCAGCTCTTTATTAATTGCTATCCACAACATCCCCTACAGTTGATAAAAATATGCCTGACCTGTGCAAAATATTACTAAAGGGACTAAAAACATTTTGACTGCTTGTATCTTATTCTCCATGTAACAAAACTTCCATTTTCTCAGTTTTTGCATTATCTTTTGTTTAGTCTCTTCCCACATATCCTTTGTTGACACACCAGAATCATTTATAATCCATACTCCTAAATACTTCATTTTAACATGTCCCCATAAGTAAGGATATTGCTGAACTAATTTGTGTGTGGATACACAATTTATTGCTGTTGCCTTTGTTTTAGCTTCATTATTTTTGTATCCCGAAAAGATTTGAAACCATCTCAAAATGTTCCACAACACTGTAATGTCTCTTTCTGGTTTTGTCAGGTATAAAATAATATCAACTGCAAGTAGAGACAACTTTTCTTGACTACCATACCAATTATATCCTTGAATTTCTGAGTCCCTTATTTTCTTTGCCAATGGTTCTAAATATAATGCAAATAGCAAAAGGAAAGAGGACACCCCTGCCTGGTTCCTCTTCTCAAGCAAAAATGATCAGAAATGACCCTGCCAACTTTCATTTTTGCCTCCAGTCCCTTATGTATCCTCCTAATCAGCCTTATAATTGTTTCAGGAAATGCAAATGCTTCCATTGCCCTGCTCATAAAGTTCCAGCTTTTATTGTCATGTGCTTCCTCTGCATCAAGACCCACCAACAACAATGGTATTTTCTTACATTCTGCTTCCCTCTGGATCATGAGTGTTCTGTTAATGTTGTCAAATGTTTGCCTCCCCTCCAAACCATACTCATCCATATCCATCAGTTTTGGCATTGCTTTTATCATTCTTTTAGCCATTATATACATGAACACTTTATAATCATGGTTTAGTATTGAAATGGGCCTGTATGAAGCTGGGTCTGATGGATATTTACCCTCTTTAGGTACTACAGCTACCACTGCTTTCTTCCAGGATGTTGGTGGTACTTCTCCTCTTAAAATAGTGTTAAATAAAACCTTCCAGATTTTTATCAGTTTTTTCCATCCTAGCTTCCAAGCTTCCACAGGAATAATATCTGTTCATGAGGACTTTCCTGTAGATTGGTTATACATCACATGTTTTATCTTATCTCTTCCTATCCTAACCATTATCAATTGAGCCTCATCTACCTCTAACTTTGCTATATTCAATTCTTCCATAAACATTTCCATTTGTATCTTTTCTTGATTTCTATATTTCTGTGCTTTATGCAGACTTTCATAGAATTTCCGAAATATTTCTAATACCTCTACAGGATCTCTTGTTACTTTCCTTGATCTGATGATGTCAGTTTTCATTTTATCCTCACATATGGGTTGCCATTGCAGTAGCTCGAGGGAACCAAAAAGCTGTCAAGCTCCCTACCCAAATTACCTCTCTCCCAATCACCTCAGATCTCATTTGCTGCTTCACAAAGACGTGGTCTTTCCAGATAGCTCTCGGGCAGTTAAGTAAAATTCACACTTTTTTGCTAAATTTTTTTTCTTGACTAAACTCAAAAACTTAAAGTTGAAATAACTGATTAACTTGGATATCCTTATTGGTTAGTTATTTCCTTTTTTCACCTTATAGTATTGCGATTGCCCCCCCCCCCCACTGCGGTACTTCTTAACTAGTATTGTTAGTAGTTCCTTATCCCTATAGTATTGTGATTGCCTCTCCTGCCCCCCCCCCCCACACCACCACTGCGGTACTTCTTAACTAGTATTGTTAGTAGTTCCTTATCCCTACAGTATTGTGATTGCCTCCCCTTCTGTTTTTTCCTGTACTGCGGTACTTCTTAACTACTGTTGTTAGTCCATTATCCCTTATTTCTATTACTTGATATAGCCTTTCTGTTTAAAAAAAAAAAAAAGTTTCTTGTTTTTTACTTTGACTTTTGTCTGACAGTAGTGCTATGGTGGATAAATCACACAAGCTGGCTGGCATCAAGAAGTGTTCCAAATGCCTCCCCCACACTCATCAACCTAAACAAAGCAGACTTTAACAAACTAAACACTCCAAAATGTAGCAAAACACAAGAATCTTAGCTTCCCTTAAGGACTCCTCTCAAACCTCTTGTAAAACAAATCCAAAAACAAATGAAACAGAGTTCAAAATGGCCATAATCTTTTATAATAAAACATAAGCACTTTCAGGTTATAAAAACCTTCATCAGATAAACTTCACATAATGATAGTCTTTAAATATTAAAACATTTCTAAAAGCAACCAAGTACTTTCTATATTTGACCCGCCTTTTCTTTAAGGCTGGTTTTAAAGGTACAGAACTATGGTGGGTTGTCAGCAGCCAACTGTATGATCCATCTTAACTCTGCATACTCTGTATCATTGACAATTCCCCCCTTTTTTTCATCTGTGCAACATGCAGAACCATAAAAACAAAAGTATGATCTGAAAAGCTGGAAACATGCTGGTACAATGCGTTATGTTTATCCTTCTGTCTAATAGATGACAAATGGTGCAGTATTCTTGTTTTTAACTTACAATTATTTTTTCCAACATAAAAACTTGGACATGACTTGCAGCATGCCAAGTAAACCATATTCTCTGTATGGCACTCTGCATAAAACTCAAATGTGTATTTTTTGTTTGTAACTGGATGTATAAAATAATTTAAACCATTCACATTTGAACATGCTTTGCAATGCCTACAGGGAAAAGTCCCTGTTCTCATGTGTGCAGAGGAAACACTGTTAGCCTTCTTATTATTTTTTAAACCAGATTCTATGCATAACATGTCTTTTATATTACTATTTCGCTTGAAGGTAAATCTGGGTTTCTCATCTAAAATATCCCTCAAGTGATTGTCTCTTCTTAGTATCTTCCAGTTTTGCTTAATAACATCACATATCACATACACATTGTTACTATAACATAGCATTACCTTAGTTTTTTTTTATCATACTTATTAGATGGCTTCAACTTGTCTTCCTGCTGTTCTTTATTATTAGAAAAACGTGATCTAGCCATAGCTTCCCTGTTAGATATTGTACTGTTCTTAGTTTTTTTCTAAATTTTCCTTTCAATACCCCTTTTCCTTAAGATGTTCATTTAACACATCGATTTCTTTGTGAAACTCATTATTATCTGCGCACAGCCGAGAAACTCTGTATCCTTGCCCTTGCGTAATATTATGAAAAGTATGCCTAGGATGCACACTACGTGCATTCAAATAATGATTTCTCCAGCATTGTTTCCTATGCAAGGTGGTGTTTATCTTATCAGTTATATTTTTATTTAATGTGACACGTAAAAAGGCAATGGTCTCATTGCTGTGCTCTACTGAAAACCAAAGAAAATCTGTAGTTTTCTCCCAAGTAATCAACAAACTTTAACAGTTCATCACTGCCCTGTGCCCACAACAAAAAATATCAGCAAATCTGGCATAAAAAAATGTTGATGTCTTCCATAGATGTTCACATTTAAAAATAGTTTTATCTTCCCAGAAAGCTAACACTAAATTAGCATATGAGTTGGAGCAGAGTGTGCCCATGACAACACCCTATACCTGCCTATAATGTGTTCCATTACAAAGAAAGATGTTATTTTCTAACACCAGTGCTAGTGCTTCCAGGATTAAAGTATTGGTATTCTCATCATATATATTAACTGTATGGAGTGCCTCGTTCACTGCCTTTAACCCAAATTAATTTGTGATGACCGTGAACAGACTGTTGAAGTCCATGGTTACCATCAACACATTCTTCAAATCTAAAGTTTGACAGGCATCATACAATTTTGATAGGAATTGTGCAGTGTCTTGCAAAATCCTAGGAAAATAAGCAGGCAGATTTTTCAATTTTGCTTCTACCCACATAGATAAATGTTCAGTAACCCACCCCCTCCCTAAAACTATTGGTCTCATCAGTGGGGGGGGAGGGGGGGTATTTTTATGCATTTTTGGTAGTGCTTTAAAATAGGAATTACTGAATGTTCAATGCTTAAAAATACATACAAGTCATCATCTAACACTCCATTTATTCTTAAAGCCCTTAGCTTCTTACCAACATTACTTGTATATTGCTTAACCATCAGAGGTGAAATACTTCTATAAGTATGATATCACTAGTTAGGGCATCCAACGATTGTATGTATGCTGTAGTATCCATAACTGCAATGGCCCCACCCTTATCAGCTGGTTTGATAACCAGTCTGCCATCATTCATTAAATCTAGCAGTGCTTGCCTTTCCAAATAAGTTAAATTATTAAACCTGCATGTTGCATTGTCAAGATAAAGTCTTATTTCATCCTCACAAGTTTTTAAAAAAGTATGCACTGTGGGGTGCATAACTGGTACAAAAGTACTCGGATGTTTCATAACATTAGTATAATGGCTGTTTCCCCTAAACATGTTATTCAGAATTACATTCCACCCAAACGTGCAAATCCAGTATAACTTCACTTAATACTGATGCCCTACTGGGTACAAATGATAATCCTTTACCTAAAACATTAATTTGCCCCTCTGCTTAAACCCGTTAGGGTAAGCATTTGAAGTTTTAATTTTTTTTTTATTTTCAAAGTTACGGAACTTCGATAATATGGTGTCGACCATATTGTATTCGATGTTCCGTAACTTCGAGATTATAATATAGACCCGATATTAGGACCACTGAAATCAAAATAATTTCAAAAAACTCCTCCGGTTCCATTTACATAGTTTTGGTTATATAATTGTTCTCACCATGGGTGGCTTCATTTAATTAGATCATATCATTACCTTAACCTTCTATGAAAGTTTGCAACAACTCCTTTCTATACTCTTAATCAATGTGTGTTTACTGTACTAGCCACTAATGAATATAACCAAATGACTGAGCAAAATGTCCTTTCAACAGTATTATTTATTGTAATACACTGTGCTCCTTAAAGTATATTTATTTTTTGCTCCTTTCTTGGCCTTGAAACTGCACTTTATTAACTTTTGACTCTGTACTGTACTTTATTAACATGTGTATTGTATTTACTGTATTTGCTGTACTAATCTTTGTGGAGCTTTTCTCCCCAGGCTTCCACTGAAAATGGGATCCATGCCCAGTTGGACTGTCCCGGTAAACAAATGTAAAATAAATAAGTAAAATAAAATGTGGACACAAAATCCCTTTGAGTGACTAGCACAGTCTTTGTGTATTTTGCCTGGGGCCACTTTACTTACAGGAAAATTGTGACATATCCAGAGAGGTCAATCACTACATCCTCGTTGAACTTAGAAATAAGCTTATCCTTAAAGGTATGTTGCCATCCTCTTTTGGGTGGCAATTTCTGCATCGGACAAAAAACATAAAAAGAAAGATTCATCTAAATCTGGAGAGTTAAGCCCAGCTCCTACTTGTCCTCCAAAACCTCAGACAAGGGAAGGAAAAGACCTTCTTCTGCTCTGGAGTTATCAACAGAGCATTCTCCTGAAGTGGCTAAACTGTCGGATCCTAAGACTCTTTTGGAACTGACAGCTTCCAGGAGTCCTCCCTCGGATGCGATTGCTTCGGATATGAGTCTCTTGGCACCCAAGGATAGATCAGATTGGTTGTTGTTGGATCCTATGGGCAGCCCTTTCAAGCCCATAAAGGCCTTACCTAGGACTTGATACTCTCCTTCCTTTGATTCAGTGCCATCCAGAGTTCTTTCTCCCTTCCTGGAGAGACCGAAGTCACCATTGGCATTGTCAACTCACTCAACTAGAAACCTCATGGAAGATGAAGTGGAGAGGATGGTCAAGAAGGTCCTCTGGACGCAAAGTATTACAGGGGCCCCTTCAGCTCCTACCCTTAAGGGTCAGCAGTTTTGAATCTCATCATCCTGTCTTCATATTCCTCTTCCAACTTCCCTTGAAGTTTCGGGGTCTTTGGATCTGGTCCATCTGGTATTGTCTGTGTTGGAGCCAATGACCTTTCCTTCCTTGGATCAGACCTCTGCTCTGAGTTCCTCAGCAAAGTCAGAGCCAAGGAGCTCTTGGGATCGTGGCGGCCAAGTCAGGTCTGAGATAGTGTATTCGACTCCAAAGTTTTAGAGCCGTCCCTCTGTCTTCCAGCCTCGGCTTAGATCAGCCCGGCCCCAGTTTCAGCCCTGGGAGCACTGTCATCTTGGTTTGAGGGTGCTGGGATCTGAAGGCACGGCCTGTCGGATTAGAGATCCCTCCCTTTTCGGGGGCAGTCAGCTTGCAAGGCTTTGGAGAGGGTATGTCTGCCTCTGCAGCACAGACAGTATCTACCCCATTGGATCTGCAGTCTTCCACCTTGCAAACCTCCCACCCAGTGTCTCGACCAGACCTCCCACAGGGTCAGCAGGTCCAAAAGCCTCAGGCTACCCAAAAGTGTTCCCCCCTCCTCTTCTGATACCTCCTTGGAGCACCACACAGAGGAGGTTCCTCAGAAGAGGAAGTGTAAGAGGAAGCACATAGACTCCACAGGGGAGTCCATTACCCAAGACACTGACCTCGATGAAAGTGAGGGATCCCCATGGTCACCTCCTGATGATGTTTCCTAGGGAGCATCTTAGAGATCTTGAAACAGGGAGGTGGCTGGAAGCCTAACATTCTCTCTTCAGAGGAATCAGTCTACCTTGCAGCTTTTGGATCCTGTCCATCGACTTCCTGGGTGACCCCACCCACTGATGAGCTCATCAAGTTGATCTCTTGGGTGGGATGAGGGAGGCTCCAGATTCCATTGAGCTTACTCCTCGGAGACCAAATAAAATAATGCACTGGAAGGTAAAAAATTCTGGTCAAAAGGTGTTCCAGTAGATGCCATGGTCATGGTGGGGGTCACAAAAAAAGAACATGCGGAAGAAAGTTCTACTATTCATCCTCCTAATAAGGGTTCTTGGTGATGGATAGATGTGGAAAGCATGTTTTCTCTTCAGCGACCTTTGCCTTGAGGTCCCTGAATTATCTTTCCCACTTTACCAGATTGCAGAGGGATCTGATCAAGGAGCTGTCAGATACCCTGTCAGGAGCTGTGTCTGAAGAGGTACAGGATTTGGTCATTTCCCAGCTGGCCACCATACATACTGTTGCAAACTCCTCCATGAGTCTCATTTCACATGCAGCTGAAGGGGAAAGTAGAGCTGTGGGTTCAGGTAAGCCTGGATGCACTTGTTCAACTTTGCTGATCCCTTAAAGTTTTCGTTTGTCAACATTCTATTTGACGGCACTTCCCTATTTGGCCCAAAAGCCAGAGATATGCTGTTCAGGTGCTAGAAGGATGGGAAGACTCTTTCTGCCATGGGCATTCATTTTTCCACTCTTCAGAGACCATACTCAAAAAATCAGAGAAGCAGTGGAAAGATGTGGTTCAGAAAATCACAAGAATCTTTTCTTCACACATGTGGAGAAAGTTCCACCAGGGGCGGGGGGGGGGGCAATGATGGAGGATGCCACCCCCATGGCAGAGGAGCTCAGCATCATCAAGGGTCCAGAGATGCATTATTTGGGAAACCCTTCCAGCACTTCAGAAAGGAGGCCCGATTGCTCTTCTCTGGAGGCAGTTGGTGGTCGACTATCCCTGCATCTGAGAGCCTGGCTAAACATAAAAAAATGACAAGTAGGTGCAGAGGATCATAGCCAGAGGATACTTTATACCTTTTTCCCATCCACCACTCCAAAGCAAAAAACTTTGTGATGCTCCACCCAGTCAAAGGGAGCAGGCAGCCATCCATTTACTAAGGCTGCTAAACAAAAGAGCCATCCAAGAAGTCCCCTCAGACCAGGGAGGATCCCAGTACTTACTCAAGGTTCTTGTTAGTATAAAAAAAGGCAGGGAACTGGAGACCAATTTTGGATCTCAGCAGATTGAACTAATCAGTTCAGCGGAGCAAGTTCCATACAGTCACATTTCAGTCCATTCTTCCTTTCTTGGAAAAGGATGATTGGATGTGCTCGATAGACCTTCAGTCTACCATATAAAGATGGACAGGCAATCCAGAAGTCATTTACACTTCTGGCGGGGAGCCAGTCACTATCAATTCAAAGTACTGCCATTTGGCCTCACTACAGCCCCCAGAATGTGCCGTTTGGCCTCACTGCAGCCCCCAGAATGCTTACCAAATGTATGGCAGTAGTGGCAGCTCACTTAAGACAACAAGGATTCCGGGTGTTTCCATATTTAGACAACTGACTCATAACTGCCCCAATCAAGCATCTACTTCTAGAAGCAAAAGGCATGGTTCTTCAATCATATTCTTTGTTAGGAATTACAGTAAATTATGAAAAGTCCACACCTAGACCCCTCTCAAGAATTGGACTTCATAGAGCAAACATAAACACAATCAAGATGGTAGCACGTGTCCCATCATAAAATTAATAACCATAAGAGATCAAGTCAGAAAGGTGCTCTCACTCAATTGGCCTTCCAGTCTGTTGTATGCCTTTCCCCGAACTCTATTAATCCCTAATAGGTTGAAGAGAGAAGTAATCCTCATTGCCTCGTATTGACCTCAACAAATTGTGTTACCCTTTCTTTGGCCTTTTCTACAGGAGAAACCATGGACTCTAGATCCAATTCCAGACCTTTTGTTGCACCCAACAGGAATGTCTTATCTGAACATCGACAGTCTCAAGCTGCAGCTTGGTATCTCCAGTTCTGTTGATAGCCAGACAACCTGTGCTGTCTTCCCCAGTGTATCACATTCTACTATCCTCCCATAATCCATCTACTCGAAAGTTGTACAACAGTAAATGGAGGAGATTCATACATTGGACTCAACAAAATTATGTAGATCCCTTTTCTGCTTCTGTCCACACTATTCTAGAGTTTTTAGCACAGCTGTTTAAGGAGGGTGCAGCTTACTCTACAATAAAAGTGCAGCTAGCTGGAATTTCTAATTTTCACACTGGATTTGATGGTTCCTCCCTCTCTTTAAATAAGCTATGCAAAGCCTTCATGAGAGGAACTATCTTACTAAGCCCCCTTTATAAAGATTCTTCACTACCTTGGGACTTGAATTTGGTGTTACAAAAAATAATACAGTGGCTACCTGCCAACTCAAATTTCTCTCTTGGAAAACCATATTCCTGGTAGCCATCACATCTGCAAGAAGAATGTTTGAGATTCAGGATTTATCATCCCAACCACCATACTTGATTTTTCATAAAGACAAGGTTACTTCACATACTAACCCATCTTTTTTTTCTGAAAATAGTTTCAGAGAATATAGTCAACCAGACTATTAATCTGCCAGTTTTCTTCCCAAACTTCACCAATAAAGGTGAATATTTGTTGCATCAGTTAGATATTCATAGACAATTATGTTTTTACCTTCATAAAACAAAGGACATAAGAAAAGAAAGTCCATCATTTGTCTCCTTTTCAGAGACTAGGCCTTCCAGTGACCAAGGTTACTCTAGTCAAATGGATTACAGACTGCATATCTTTTATTTACAGGAGACAAGGTTTAGAGCTGCTGAAAACAGTTTGAGCTCATTCCACTAGAACCATAGCCACCTCCTCAGTCATTCATTCCAGAGCATCCATGGATGATATTTGTGCAGCATCAACCTGGACTACCCCCATACCTTCATTACTCATTACAAACTGGATTTGGTCTCTAGGGGGGTAGGTTCAATGGTTCTGAAGAATATCCTTGCATAAGTCTACCCAGGAAAAAGGTAGCTGGGGACTCTGTCCCATATGTGAGGATAAAATGAAAATTGACATCAACAGATAAAATAGTTATGTACTCACCATAATGTTCCATCTGTGTTATCCAGCTTCATTTTTTCCTCAACAACCACCCTCCATCCCCCTGTCCCTTCCTTTGTTTTAGATGAACGAGTTGACCTAAATTTGATAATTGGCTAATCTCGAATGCCAGGAATGGTCTTATCCTTGTCCAAGGTGTTTCTGTGTTCTGTTATTTTTCTATTTTTATCAGCAAATAAGGTATGAGGTGATTGGGAAAGAGGCTTTATGGGTAGGTTAAAGAGCTCGAGAACTTTTTGGTTGCCACAATCTATTGCAACAGCCGAGTCAGATCGGATCGAAACCCATATGTGAGGAAAAAATTAAAATGAACAACACAGATAGAACATTTTGATGAGTACATAACTCAGTCCTTTCTTCTTTCTGTTGCCTGAGTTATTGTGCTAAAAGTTTTTGTGCTCTAGTGTTATCAAAGTTAACAGCAGTCTTTCTAAACGTTTGCATATTATTGAGTTAATCCCTTATTTTCTGCTTTCTGCAGTTGATCCTCTTCTTGTTCTGTAAGATTCCCCCTGTTCTGCAGTACTTCAACATTTGTCAGTCCCTTTAAACAATTCTTGTTGCTTCTTAACCATAGCTCCCTTTCTTTTATTTCCACCTTATTTTTAAATTCTGCCTTAATTTTATCCTACTCCCTAGCTATATTTTCAGAAGAAATTTCTGTCCTCTCTGATAGATAGGAGGGAAAGTTCCAGTGTCTCAGATTTATTTCGTTACCCTTTTTTTATTTTAGTTATTACCGGTGCATGGTGCTGCGGTAGCATTGTCGCATCACAGTAAGACGTTGTCCTGTTCGATTCTCAGCTAGAGCCTCTTCTGTGTGGAGACATGCATGACGGGCGTACCTTCGATGAAAGTTGTGCGTCAGGGCTGGCAACTCGGCACGTAAAAATCTACTGCCAATCATTAGCGGACCGGAGTTCCGCTGTGGCGACCCCTAACTGGGAAAAGCCGAAAGACAACAACAACAACCAGTGCATGATATGAATTAGTTATTGGGTGGGTATCAAGGCCTTCAATTAAATGCACATGCTCTTGTGAAATGTAAACTCTGTCTATCCTATACCAGTTTTTATATCTTGGGGAATAATATGTAAATTCACTCCGAACTCCTATTACTGAATTCACATCTTCCATGCCAAATATTTTCATAAATCTCTTCAAAAATCTTCCCTCCTTTGTTATACTTTCCCTTCTGGGCCTCCCAGACATAGCTTCACTGCTGCAAATCATATTCCCATCCCCACCTATAAGTAATATTCCTTGCTGAAAACTGATTATTTCTCCCAGAATTTTCTTAAGCTCCATTATAGCAGTTTTAGGTGGAATATAAATACCTGCCATTGTAATCCTCCTCCCTTGCCAGTAACCCATTAGCACTATAAATTTGCCATGATTATCTTTTTTGTCCTCTTCTATCACTATTGAAGCTCCATTTGCAATTAATATATAAATACTCCTAATAACACCAGCAAATACCACTTGTGACCAATAGAAGACAGACAACCCAATCTGTATGTTAACGTTTTCGTTCTATTTATTCCAACTGAACTTCTTCAGAAAAAAGTTTTTTTTTCTTTTTCTGAAGAAGTTCAGTTGGAATAAATAGAACGAAAACGTTAACATACAGATTGGGCTGTCTGTCTTCTATTGGTCACAAGTGGTATTTGCTGGTGTTATTTGGTTTGTGTTTCACTTTGGTTTGAAGTATATAAATACTTCTCTTTTCCTTTGTCCCAGGTATTCCACTGAATAACTATCCTGAAAACCTTTCATGTTATGTTGTCCCATCTCGCCTTCGTTCTTGCTGGTTGGGTTCGGAACTGAGCATCTGTTCTGACTCAGCCTATTACTAAAGCTCGAGCTTCCACTGGCTCGAGACTATACCCTATCTCATCATGTTTAGTGAAGATTACCCAGATCTCATTTGCTACTAAACTAGATTGGGTGCTTCTCACTAGGCTCGGGCTAAGTGAAAATAGTTTATGTGAAGTTGTTCTATCTCGCCGTTCATTCTTACTGATGGGTTCGGAGCTGATCGCTCTGCTCCGAGTTGGCCTATTACAAAGCTCGAGGATTTCAAGTAGCTCAAGTATTTCAAGTAGCTCAAGGCCAAGTCCCTAGCCCATGACGCACCTGGAGTTACCCCAGATCTAGTTTGCCGCTGCAACTTATCGGAGGTTCTTGCTAGCTTGGGCCAGTAAAAACTTTACTAGTTTTCTATTTCTAAAAATTATTGAGAATTTATTGTTAAAATAGTTAGATATTTAGGCTAGTTAAGTTCTTAAAGCTTTATCTGCAGTTTTCCCTTCCCTTGTGTGCTTTTTCATAGTTATGTATTTGGCCTCATTTTTTTCATAGGCCTATTTAAATTTTCTTACTAGAACTTGTTTATTCAGTGACCCTTCTGTCACCCTCTTTCTTAGGCATAGTATCGTGTGATTACTTTGTGACTTTTTGTAAAATTTTATAACTGTTAGAGTTAACTTGCTTGTGTAGTTTACTGATTTTTCACTTATTAATATTATCTGCTTAGATATTGTGTGTCTGTGTGCTTGTTAGTCATAATTTGAGGGCTTGTGTGCATATATTTAGCCTTTTTTTTATTAGAAGGCTTATTAATAATTCATTGTAGCTAACCTTAATTTAAAGGGCATGTGTGTGTGTGTTTATAGTTAGCCTGTTTTTTATTAGCAGGCTAATCTATATTTGTTGTTGTTGGGTGTGTCCATTTCTGTCATGGCTGATGACAAGGACAAACACCCTAAGTCAGGGTTTAAAAAAATGCCCTAAATGTGGGCAGAAGATGTCTGTTACTGACTGCCATGTCAATTGTGTCTACTGCTTAGGTGCCTTGCACTTACAAAAAACATGTTCCCTATGCCATTCCTTTTCCTCTCTGGTTCTCCAAGAGAGAAAGAGGAAGCTTATTGACAGGGGTTTGTTGAAACCTTCTTTGTAGGAGGCTTTGATTGACCAGGATGGATCTAGTAAGTCCTCAAAGTCCTCTAAGACTTCTGTGGATTCAAAAAAGTAAAAAAGTCTGTGACATTGGCTCCACAGGTCTCTGAGCCGACTGTCTTTTCTTTTCTGAGCCAGTCCCTTGTTTTGGAACCAGTATCTGAAATTCCTAAATCTCCGCTACTTCAGTCGATACCATCGATCCATTCATCTCGGTCTTCTGTTAGCCTTTCAGATTTGGATGTGGATTGGCTGGTGCAGAAACTTTTACAGGCACTGTCCTTGGCAAAATTACCGGCTCGGGCCCAGGCGGCTTCGGAGCCGAAGACCCTTATGCCATCTTTCTCTTTTCCTCCTCCGAGCCATACTGGTCCTTTGGAGCTGGAGGAGTCGGACTTGCTGAATGTGGCACCTTTGGAGCCGACACCTGTTCCAGTGTCTTTGGCTCCGTTCACTCGGACATCCTCGGCGCCGATCGAGGACTTTAGGAGCCGACACTCTCTGGTCGGGTCCGGGGAGGATAGTCTGCCTCTCGGAGCCTCGGCTAAGATGAGCTCAGCTCCTACCTCGGGCTCGGAGCCTATTGTCACAGTGCCAGGGGTATCGATGGTTTGTTCGGATCCGTCGGCCCCTTCACATCAGAGCAGAGGTGCCTTCGAAGCCATGAGGAGTGTTATGTCTCCTAAGGCATCCTCAACCTCAGGTCCAGCTTCTTCATCCCCTAAAGCGCCTGTGTCTGCTTCTGCTTCACAGATCCTGGCAAAGTGCAGAGACCCAGAGCCTCGGGAATCCCCATTGAGTGGCCCATGCTCTTCCGAGACCTCACCAGAAGGTCTCACTGATATGGTTCCCAGGAAGAGTGCATGTAAGAGGAAACATTTAGACTCCCCTCAGGAGTCCCTAACATCTGATACTGACTTGAATGAATGTGAAGGGTCCCCATGGTCCTCCTTTGAGGATATCTCATTTGCAGAGATACTTGAAATCCTTAGGCAGAGGGGTGACCGGCAGTTCACCAACCCTACTGAGGACGAGTCGGTTCTCCTGAAGACCTTCTGTTCTCAGCTCTCCACCTCTTGGGTATCTCTGCCCTTCGATGAGCTTATGCAGTTGGTCTCATGAAGAGCGTGGGAGTCTCCGGACACCATGGAGCCTGTCCCTAGGAGGCCTAATAAGTTCATATCTGCCCCTCAGGATAAATCCTTCTTGACCAAAGGTGTGCCAGTTGATGCCAAGGAAATGTCTAAAACTTCCTCGTCTATCCATCCTACTAACAGAGAATCCAGGATCATGTATAGATATGGGAAGCACATGTTTAGTTCAGCGACTTTTGCACTCCGTTCGCTTAACTATTTAACCCATTTTATGAGACTACAGAGAAATCTCTTTAAAGAGCTGGGAGATACTGTTCAGGGTACAGTAGCTGCAGGAGCTACAGACAAATTTTCCTCCCAGCTTGCTACACTCAACTCCATTGTTATCTCGTCCATGCACCTCATTTCATATGAAGCTAATGGAATGAGCAAGGCAGAGGGTACAGGAGTTGCTCTTAGGAGACCCTCTTGGATGCGCTTGTGTTCCTTCTTGGAGCCCTTCATGTCATCCATTGTGAATACCCCTTTTGATGGCTCGTCCCTTTTCGGGCCCAAAGTTAAGGAAACTTTGACCAGGTGTGAGCAGGAGGGAAAGACTCTGCTGTCGGAGTCTATTTTTCCACTTCTACCGGACCTTACCCCAAGGGTCAAAGGGGAGGGAAAATGTGGTTCTGAAAAGCCCAAGGAGCCTTTTAAGACACACGTGGTGAATTCCCCTCCAGAGGGAGAGGAGGAGGCAATAATGGAAGACACCAGCCTCACGGCAGAGGGGGTCTGCAAAACCAGGGCGACAGAGATCACTTCTTTGTGAAGCCCTACCAGCTCTCCAGAAAGGAGGCCCAACTATCCTGCTCTGTAGGCAGTCGGGGGTCATTTAACTTTGTACCCAGACGCCTGGCTCAAAATAACAAATGACAACTGGGTACAAAGTATCATTTGCAGAGGATACTTCATCCCATTCGCCACATCCCCTCCACTCCATTGACAAGAAAAATCCAGTTACAGGGAACAAGCAACAGTAGAGGTCCAGATGTTGCTAAGAAAAAGAGTCATCCATCCAGTCCCAGTAGACCAGACAGGATCCGGAACTTACTCAAGATTGTTTTTCGTTCCAAAAAAGACAGGGGACTGGAGACCTATATTGGACCTCAGCAGACTAATAAATCTGTAAAGAAAGAGAAGTTTCGGATGGTCACACTACAGTCAATACTTCCCTTCTTAGGGAAAGACAATTGGATGTGCTCGATAGATCTCCAGGATGCCTACTACCACATAAAAATGGCTAGGCCATCCAGGGATCATCTGCACTTCCAGCTGGGAGCCAACCATTACCAGTTTCGAGCCCTGCCCTTTGGTCTCACTACAGCCCCAAGAGTGTTCACCAAATGCATGGCAGTGGTCACGGCTCACCTGAGATGTTTAAGATTCCAGGTGTTTCCGTACCTAGACGATTGGCTTCTCACTGCCACCAGCAGTCATCAACTCATTCAGACCAGGGAATCTACTCTGTCACTCTGCAACCAGCTAGGCATTACAGTAAACTCAGAAAAATCTGCCTTGTCACCATCACAGCATAATCTTCTTTATAGTAGCAGAACTAGACACTACCACCACCACGCTAAGACTTCCAGTAGAAAGAGTCTTACTTCTTTGTCAGCAGGTCCGCATTCTAATATCAAAAGCCCAAACACCCTCGCCCAACGGTTCCTTGAATTTATAAACTCTAACGCAATGGAACAACTGGTCACCACTCCCACAAGAGGGAACAATGTATTGGACCTGGTCATCACCAACATGGGGACTCTATGTTCCACACCAGAGGTAAACCCCTCATTGGTAAGATCATACCATAAACAAATTTCCCTGGACATCCATATCCCGTCCCCACCCCCAGCCAAGGAAATCACTGTAAGGAATTTCTCAAAAGCCAACTTTGCACTTCTCAAGACTGAGGTGGAATCCTTCAAAGCCCCTGGGCCAGAGGATAATACAGCCCAATCCGCAGAATCCTTTACAAATGCATTCTATGAGCACCTGCAGGAATGCATGGATCGTGCTATCCCAAACAAAACCAAAACTCACTCCTCCAAAAACAGGAGACCGGTCTGGTGGACCCCGGCCATAAATAAGCTATACAACAGAAGGAGGAAGCTACTACATGACAGAGCAAAATCCCAAAAAGGGAAGGCATCTCTGATCAGTATTAGCAAGAAACTTCAATCCCTCATAAAATCATCCAAGGCCAGTTTCGAAAGAAAAATTGCCCTAGACACTAAAGATAATCACAAGGCCTTTTTAGTTATGTCAGGAACATGGGCGGAAACTCCCAGATATGCTCTGAATTGTTGCATAACGGTACAAAATATACCGAACCTACGGACATAGCCAACATCCTGGCAGACAGATTCAGCACAGACTTTTCCCCCCTTCCCCCCAAAGGAGCAAATGCCTATCCCAACTGAATGTAACCTCCCTGACATCACAGATGCACAGGTGAAAGCTGCCGTCTCCAAAGCAAAAAAACACAGCATCTATGGGACCGGACAGTGTCCCAGGCTGTGTCTTACACGAGCTCCAAGAAGAACTGAACCCTCACATTAAGTCACTGTTCAAACTTAGCCTTACTACAGGATATGTACCCAAAGAGTGGCATACAGCTACAGTGGTCCCACTCCACAAAGGTGGTGCCACAACGGACCTCGGAAACTATCGCCCCACAAGCCTGACTAGTCTGGTCTGTAAATCTATGGAGCGTATTATCATGGAACTCATAAACAAAGACATTGGGAGCCTCCAGACACTGGACCCTACCCAATTTGGCTTTATTAAGGGCAGATCTTGCCTCTTAAACCTAGTTGATTTCTTTGAAACAGTTACCAAAGCCATAGACAAGGGCAAGGTAGTCCACACAGCCTCCATGGACCTCGCAAAAGCCTTCGACACAATACCCCACTCGGGTATCATAAATAAGCTTACCAGCTTAAATATCAACCCCTATATCACAAGATGGGTTGCAAACTGGCACAGAGATAGAACCCACATGGTCAGAATCGCAGGTGCCATGTCCGAATCCAAACCAGTTACAAGTGGCGTCCCACAGGGCTCAATTCTGGGACCTCTCTTGTTCGGTATATACTTCTCTGAGGTTCAGGCTAACACAGGGGGATTATGGCTGACAAAGTTCGCAGATGACTGCAAACTGGGGGCCATAATTGAATCTCCAGCTGACACAAGCATCCTCCAAAAGGGTCTCACAGAGACGGATGCTTGGTGCCAGAGCCACGGCCTCAAGCTAAATGCTAAAAAGTGCATAGTCATCCCCTTTGGGAAAAACAAGGTGCCCACAAATTACCACATAGGTGGTAATCCATTAAGTACGGAGGAAGTAATTCGAGATTTGGGAACCAACGTAGATAGTAATCTCTCCTTTGATAATCACATTGCCAAAGTGGTTAGAAAGACCTTCTATATAGCCCACCTTATCACGAAAGGGTTTGCATCTAGATCAAGAGAGGTCATTGTGCCCCTCTACTCATCACTCATCAGGCCCATAATTGAATACAGTGCCCCTTTTGGGATGTACCTTACCCGACACCTGCAGCAACTGGAGAGACCCCAAAAGTACCTCACCAAGAGGATCATGGGCTACAAACAGATGTCCTATGCAGCTCGACTAAAGAAACTCCAGCTCTACTCAGTTGCTTACCGCCTACTCAGAGGCGATCTATGCCTGACGTACAAAGCCATGTCAAACCCAGAATTAATGGACATGCTCCACCTCAAAAAATCCAAGTCCCTTAGAGCTACACGCTCCAGGGACCTAAACCTCAGCACAAAAATAAATAGGACATGCTGGAGGGACAGATTCATTTCCCAGAGGCTCCCCTCACTCTGGAATAGAATCCCAATTCATGTTAGACATAGCCCTTTCCGACCCTCTTCAAGCGAAATTTGGACGCGTGGATGGGAAATCGCAAATTCACCCCTGGGATCTCCCCAGTGTCCCTGCTAGACAGAGGCACAGTAAACTAATCTTAAAAGGGTACCTTCTGTGACCTACTTTACAGAGGCACAGTAGGCTAATCTAATAGGGAGGCAGAAGCCAAATACACTCTGGCTAAGCTTATAAATGCCCTAGGGCAGATAGCCTAGTATCTACCTATGAACCTAAAAAACAAGGCTTCAGCATCAGAAGTTCTGAAATTGTTAGGTATGATGGCAGCAGCAATTCTGGCCATACCACTGGGTTGTATGCACATGCAGATACTGCAATGCTTGTTGTTTACTCAGTGGTCTTACTAAGAGCTCCCCATGTCTCACATGATAATGAACACAAACTCCTGCAAAAAGGATCTTCAGTGGTGGTTGATCTCACTTCATGTTACGATAGGACATCCATTTGTTTTACCCCCCACCAGCAGCCACAGTGACCATGGACACTTCCCTGATAGGGTGGGGGGGCATTTTCAGGGAAGGACAGCACAAGGCACATGGACCAATCAAGAGACACATCTGCATGTCAATGTCCTAGAGATGAGAGCAGTACTTTTAGCATTGCAGTACTTCCAGGACTCTCTTCCTCTGTGATTCAGATGGACAACATGTCAGTAGTCTGGTACTTGAACAAACAAGGAGGAACCAGGTCATACCCCCTTTGTCAAGAGGCCCTAAGAGTATGGCAGTGGGCTATATCCACCCAGCACTTTCTGTTAGCAATGCATCATCCTGGGGAAATCCAATGTGATAGCAGACAAGCTGAGCAGAGCAATTTTGTTGCCCCACGAATGGTCCCTCAAGACAGAAGTAGCAGACAGGATAGCCTGCAGGTGGAGCCAGCCTTGCTGCGACCTTTTTGCCAGTCACATGAACACAAAATGCAGAAGCTACTTTGCCCTGATTCCCCCTCCAGGAGAAGCCCCAAGGGACACACTTGTTCACGATTGGCCCCCAGGTCTCCTCTATGCATTCCCACCTATCCTGTTGATACCCAAGGTATTACAGATAGCGAAAGCCCTGGGAAGGACTATCATTCTAATAGCTTCTCATTGCCCTCATCAGATTTGGTTCCCCTTCCTTCAGCTTCATCTTTTTGGAGGACCCCTGGATTCTGGACCCAGTTCCGTAATTTCTGACGCCCTCGTCGAGGGAACTTCATCCCTCTTTGCAGTAACTGAAGCTGACAGCTTGGCTGCTCCAATTCCCATCATAGTCAGGTTCCATAACCTTTCCAATAAGATGAAGCAAATTCTCTGATCCTCTCATAAATCCTCTATGAGGAAGCTATACCTGAGCAAATGGAAAGAATTTTCTATATGGGCCTCTAAAAATAATGTTGATCCTTACCAAGCCCTTATGGCCTCTATACTAGAATTCTTGACCATGATCTTCAGTGAAGGAGCTGCAGCAGCAACAGTCCGTGTTCAGCTTGCTGCCATCTCTAACTTTCATCTTGGATTTGAAGGGTTGAATATTGTGTCACACAAATTATCCAAAGCCTATCTCAAAGGGACCTTTCATATTAGACCACCTGTGAAATCTCCCTATTCCCTATGGAATCTAAATGTTATGCTTTCCCGCATAATTCTTTCTCCATTTGAACCAGCTTCCTCATGTGACCTCATATTTTTGTCATGGAAAACCATCTTTTTAGTGGCCATTACTTCTGCCCGCAGAGTGTCAGAGCTTCCAGCCTTGTCCATTAAGCCTCCTTATTTGATTTTCCATGCTGCCATCTCACTTCGAACAAACCCCTCTTTTTTGCCCAATGTTTGCACTGAAACTAATCTCAACCAAATTATTGACTTGCCAGTTTTCTTCCCCAATCACTCCAACAATCTAGAGTATGTGCTGCACAAACTTGATGTTCACTGACAGCTCAGATTTTGTTTGGATAGAACAAAAGATTTCAGGAAATCAGATCAGCTTTTTGTTTCCTTTTCAGACTCCAGGAAGGGTATGCCAGTGGCTAAAACAACTCTGTCTAAATGGGTATCTGATTGTATCACCTTTGCTTATTCAGCTGCCAGTATGCCCTTACAGCATAAAATTAAAGCTCATTCAACCAGAGCAGTTTCTACATCCTCTACTTTTTCTGCCAGACTTCCTATTGATAATATTTGTGCAGCAGCCACTTGGTCGAAACCTCATACCTTTATCACTCATTACAAAGCTGACAGGGCCTCCTTTGGATCCACGGTCCTGAAGAATATACTCCCGTGAGCCACCCGAGGTACATGGTGCTTGGGGCGCTACCCATCAGTAAGAATAAACGGCAAGTTAGAACAACTTAACATAAAGAAATTATGTACTTACCATAACATTCCATGTGAATTGTTCATCTCATCTTCATTCTTACGTCCCTCCTACCCCCTCCTGGGCTTTCAGAAGACTGAGATGCTAGATCCTTCCTGGTCACTCAACCCTTATAAACTTTCTCTCTTATGGAGTTATAGAATGACATATGGTATTATTGTACGCAGCAAACAAGAGCTGAGGTAACTCTAGGTGCATCATGGTATAGGAACTTGGCCTTTAGCTACTTGAAATCCTCGAGCTTTGTAGTAGACCGACTTGGAGCCGAGGGATCGGCTCTGAACCCATCAGTAAGAATGAAGAAGAGATGAACAACTTACATGGAACGTTATGGTAAGTACATAACTACTTTTTTCAATATTATTCTGTTTTTCCTTAATATTTTTGGATAAATAATATTGTTGTGGTTAGTTACAGTGTTTTAGTTCTCACCTTGTGGTGAATTACTAGTTTTTCTCTTGTTGCATTTGTTTATGGCTGGCCATTGCTTTTGTTTGGCCTACAGCTCCTTCCCTATCCCATTTTCACTAAAAACTTTCTTTTATTTTCATGAACCAGTTTAAGTTAGAGGGTTTCCCCTTTCTTTCCTTAGCCCGTTTAAATTAGAGGGCTCCCCTTTCTACCTCCTTCCCCTTCTTAAAGTGGTTTCATCAGTTAAATTAAAGATGTCTCCTCTGGCTAGAGGAGACTGTCGTTTTTAGTTAGAGATCTCTCCTCTAGCTTTTTTTCTCTTCCCTGTGTGACTGTTCAAAAAAAAAAAAAAAAAAAAGTAGAAAATATATACTTATAGTTCATTTTTACTAGTGTGGTGTTAAATGGTTTTGATAGTTTGATAGTTTTAAAATAGTTAACGTTATTATTATTAATCTAGTTTTCTGGGCAGTGTCTGTTGCTTTCCATTATGTCCAAGGAAGGAAAAGAAGTGAAGCAGTCAGGCTTCAAAAAGTGTGATTCCTGTTCACAAAAATGTCATTAACCGAAGGGCACACTAATGTCTAATGTTTGGGCGCAGTACACCTTCAAGACTCATGCTGCATTTGTCACGGTTTTAGTTCCAGTGTCCTGCTGGAACGCAAGAACAAGCTTATAGTCAGGGGATTCCTTAAAGTTTCTTTTTCTGAGGCACCAGAAGGGAACCAGACCTCTTCCAAATCTTCTCAATCCCCAAAATTGGATAAGTCAATTAAAAGACCCTCGTCTTTGGCTCCTATTCCTGAGCTGGTAAAGAAGCTAACTAAAGACATGACTTCAGAGCCAAAGATTTTCGGGCCCAAAAAGATAACTCCTTCGGTTCCACTAATTCTTTCGGAACCGACTAGGAGCCATAGCCAGAGTCGTTCCACAACCTTGGAGCTGGTCACCTGTTTTGCAGTTGATGGCTGGAAGCATCAAATCCTCGACCCAGTCCTCTCGATCCTCCAGGAGTTTGTCAGATGATAACGTGGAGCAGGTGATCAGGAGGTTGCTTCGGACTCCGGCTCTGGCCAAGATCCTTTAGAGTCCAGCCCAGAAGGAACTGGAACCGACTGCCCCTTCTTCTGTTCCTCCTCCGACCCGAGTGGTTTTGGAGCCAGAGTGCTTGGATGTGTTTGTGGTGGAACCTTTGGGACCAAGACCTACCCCAGGTTTTTTGGTCGCGACTTCCGCTCCGGCCTCTTTGGTGCCATCTTCTGATGGAGGGACTGGGAGCTGACACTCCCCTGTCAGGTCTGGGGAGGAGAGTCAAATCGGACCTTTGTCGGATCCGAATCTGCCTCTCGGGGGCATCGACGCGGGTGAGCTCGGCACCTACATCGGCCTCGGAGCCCACCTCCTTGGTGCGGGGGGAAGTCTTCTGGCTCTTCAGAGCCGGAGACTCTCTCGGATCTTGGTCGTGGTGCCTTCGAGGTCATGAGGAGTGAGCTGTCACCCCAGATGCCTTCACTGTTGGATCCAAACACTCTTCCCCTCAAAGTGCTGGTGTCTGCCTCTCTACCATCCCTCTCCCCCTAGTTGTAGAGAACCGATGCCCCAGGATGCTCCATTGGGTGAGACACTCTCTTCTGAAACCTCCCCAGAGGACCCCTCCGGAGAGGTCCCTCAGAAGAGAACGTGTAAGAGGAACATCTAGACTCCCCTGAGGAGTCTGTCACTTCGGACACAGACTTAGATGACTCAGAAGGGTCCCCATGGTCACCCTCTGAGGATGTCTCTTTCGCAGACATCCTAGAAATCCATAAGCAGAGAGGTGGCTGGAAGGCCATTAACCCATTTGAGGATGAGTCTGTGTACCTGGAGGCATTTTGTTCTCGACTCTCCATCTCTTGGGTGACTCCGCCTTTCGAAAGGCTCCTTAACGTAGTCATTTGAAAGGCATGGGGCTCTCCAGATTTGGTGGAACCCATTCCGAGGAGGCCCAACAAATTTATTACTGCCCCCTGCGATAAGAAATTTCTGTCGAAAGGTGTCCCATTGGATGCTGTGGTGATGGCGGCGGCCACCAAGAAGGAATTGTCTGAGACTTCCTCATTGCTCCATCCACCGAACAATGGACATATATGGAAAGCATGTGTTCTCGTCAGCAGCCTTTACATTCAGGTTGCTGAACTACTTGACTCATTTTACCAGACTTCAGAGGGATCTTCTGAAGGAGTTAGGAGATACCCTCCAAGGTTCTATAGCTGCAGGGGTCTCAGATAAGGTGAACGCTTAGCTTGCTACCTTAAATTCCGTAGTTAACTTATCTATGCAATTCATATGTTATGCAGCTGATGGAGCGAGTAGGGCAGCAGGTGCAGGAATCTCTCTAAGGAGGCATTCCTGGATGCGCCTATGCGAGTTCGCTGAACCCTTCAAGTCTTCCTTTATTAATGCCCCTTTTGATGGCTCGTCCTTGTTCGGGCCTAAAGTAAAAGAGACTCTGACGAGATGCGAACAGGAAGGTAAGACTCTGTCTGCCATGGGAGTACGTTTTTATCTCCCTTCTAGACCTTACCCCAAAGGTCAAAATGGAGGAAAGATTTGGTTCCGTAAATCCCAAAGATTTTTTACCAGACGCACGTGGTGACTGTTCCCCCAGTGGCAGAGAGGGAAACAATAATGGAAGACGCCTACCTCTTGGCAGTGGGGTTCCGCAAAACTAGGGTGATAGAGGTACATCCTCTGATAGGTCCTTTCAGTGCTCCTGAAAGGAGGCCCGCCTGTCCACCTCTGGAAACAGTCGGGGGCAGATTATCACTATACCAAAAAGCCTGGCTAGATATTACACAAGACAAATGGGTACAGACAATAATATCCAGAGGATACAACATACCCTTCTCCCCACCCCCACAACAAAGATCATTCCTGGACATTCCACCCCTTCAGAGGGAACAACAAAGGTTGCTAGAGAAAAGAGTAATTCAAAATGTTCCCGCAGAGCAAATCAGATCAGGAACTTACTCAAGGTTCTTTTTAGTTCCAAAAAAGACAGGGGGCCGGAGGCCCATTTTGGATCTCAGCAGACTAAACAAGTCTGTAAAAAAATCAAAGTTCCAGATGGTGACACTGCAGTCTATACTCCCCTTTCTGGGACAAGACAATTGGATGTGCTCAATCAATCTTCAGGATGCATACTACCATATAAAAATGGACAGACAGTCCAGGAGATATTTACGCTTCCAGCTGGAAGCCAGTCATTACCAATTCCGAGCTCTGCCCTTTGGTCTCACTACAGCCCCAGAAGTGTTTACCAAATGCATGGCAGTAGTCATGGCTCACCTAAGGCGTCCATGATTCTGGGTGTTTCCATACTTAGACTGGCTCCTGACCACCACCACCAAGCATCTACTAACCAGAGCAAGAGACACAACCTTTCATCTATGCTCGGAACTGGGCATTACCATGAATTTTGAAAAATCTGCCTTGTTGCCATCACAGCATATTACATTCATAGGAGCAGACTTAAACACACAAGATATGGTAGCAAAACTGCCTTAAGACAAGAGTACAGACACTGTGCCATCAAGTGTCCATCTTGCTCTTGAAAAAGAAAGTACAGGCAAAGTTTGTTCTAAAGGTCTTAGGCACTATGGCTGCTGCTATAACATTAGTACCTGTGGCATGTCTACATAGGAGAGTCCTACAATGGCCACTCTTCGCTCAATGGTCCATGCAGGAGTTACCCATGTCCCACAAGATCTTCATTACAGACTCCTGCAAGAAAGACCTATACTGGTGGCTTCAATCCATGCTGGTAACTCTAGGCAGGCTGTTCCCTCAACCAGTAGCTACAGTGACCACGGACGCTTCCCAGATGGGGTGGGGGGCATTATTTGGGAAAGACCGTCCAAGGAAAACTTGACAGGAACACAAGTACTACTTGCACATCAATGTCCTAGAGATGAGACCGATGCATCTGGCATTGCAGGCATTCCAGAACTCTCTTCCATCAGGTACAATTGCAATACAGACAGACAATATGTCAGTAGTGTGGTATATCAACAAACAAGGTGGAATAGTATCCTATCCCCTGTGTCGAGAGGCTCAAAGAGTATGGCAATGAGCAGTCTCTTCTCAACATTTTCTGATTGCAGCGCATATTCCAGTGAAATTCAGCATGATAGCGGACAAATTGAGCAGAGCAATTTTAATGCCTGATGAATGGTCCCTAAAACAGGAAATTGCGAACCAGATTTTTCACAAGTGAGGCCAGCCTTCCTGCGACCTCTTTGCCACTTCCATGAACACCAAATTCAGCAGCTACCTTGCCCTAATCCCCCCTCTGGGGGAGTCACCAAGGGATGCACTTGTTCACGATTGGCTCCCGGGACTCCTGTATGCCTTTCCCCTGTTTCCACTAATCCCCAAAGTTCTACAGAAAGCCAAATCGTTGAGTTGTAGGTTAATATTCATTCATGGGGGGATTGTAATTATGGACCGTATACAGTATGAGGGGAAAATGACCCAAATACTTAGGGATGAAATCAAATATACTTGCGTCTCTAAGAATGAAGTGAATTTGGTTTACAATAGAATAGATATGGAATTAGAAGATATGGTCCATGAAGGTACCATTGATAAAAAATGTATACATATTTGAAGGTTGAAAAACCAAAAATCCCTATAATATTTGGAATCCCCAAGATCCATAAGGACCCCCCCCCCCCACACACACACTCAGACTGGTAGTATCTGCTGATTGCTCGAAAACGTTGCCTTTAGCAAAATATATAGATAGTAAAACAAAACTTATTTGGGTCAATAAGAAAGTTATACTCAAGGATTATTGGGACCTACTAAGGGAAATTACTCCAAATTTATACACTGAAGATTTATTATTTGTCACTACAGACATAGTTGACTTATTTTCCTCCATACCTTATGTGACAGGAATGAAAATGTTTGAGGACATTGTGTTTCAAGACAAAGGTTTAACCCACAGAGAAAAGGTAGTGAGCACAGGACTTATGGAAATGGTCCTGAAGAATAAATGTTAAGTTGTCTATCTCGCTTTCATTCTTGCTGGATGGGTTCGGAGCCGACCTCGGCTCCGACTCGGCCACTCTAAAAGCTCGAGAGTTGGTTCCACCGGCTCGAGGCTCCCCTTATATCCCACAATGCTAGGCTTGAGTTATCCCAGATCTCGTTTGCCGCTACAGCGATCGAGGTGTTTGGTTTCTACCGGCTTCTTGGTGAGTAACTTTGGAGTAAAATTTAGTATACTTAAACCCCTTTAGTTTTAATTTTAACAGTTGTTTCCCTTAGTTTAGTGGAATTTCACCCCTTTCTCTCTAAAATCCCATTTTTTCCACAAGAACTTATAAATTCTTCCCTCGGGCCTTTGGGCCTTTTTCTTCCATCCCCTAGTGGTGTGTGTGTGCTTTTTCTCAGAATTTAAAACTTTGGTAGTTTGTTTTATTTTTTGAGTTTAATATAGGATAGGGTGTAATCAGAGTGTTTGACTGGGTGTGTGTGATTACACTTTTTCTAAAATGTCTAAAGACTCAAAGGTCTCAGGCTTCAAGAAGTGTGACTCGTGCTGTCAGAAAATGTCTCTGACAGACGGTCACACTTCTTGTGTCTACTGCCTGGGACCTTTGCACCTGCAGGACTCCTGTGCTGTATGCCACGGCTTCAGCCCCAGGGTCCTGCAGGAAAGAAAAAACAAACTGATTTTGAGAGGTTTACTCAAGCCTGAGGGTTCCCTTACTGTCTCTTCAGGAAAGCCCTCCAAGGCTTCTAGGTCCTCGGCTCCAGCTACTGAGCCGAGACCTAAGGCTACGAAACCTCCGTCTACATCGGCTCCGGCTGGAGCCGATGAGTCTCAGTCTACAGTTTCTGTGGTTTCCTCGGCTCCAGCTGGAGCCGAGGTATTGGAAATTCCTGTGTCGGTTCCGACCAGACCTTCGGAACCGACATCTAGAAAGAGGTCCAGGTCACCGTCCCTTTTCTCCGTTCATTCGGCTCCAGCATCTCCTCTGCTGTCTGAATGGAGCCATAGATCTCACTCCTCTAGGTCATCGAGGCTGTCGGACCATGACCTTCAGAGGGTAGTGAGTCGACTTCTTAAGTCCGAGGCACTGGCCCAAATGCTTCAGAGCCCGACTCATCAGTCGATGCCTGACCCTGTCCCTCATTATGTTCCTCCTCCGACTCCGTTGAGCTCGGGCAGGCGTTTCGGAACCGAGACTGTGGTAGCGTCGGAGCCGATACAAATGTCTTCGGCTCCATCGTCGGCTCCGATTTCTTCCTTAGAAGAATCTCGGCGCCGGACTTCCATCGTCGGCTCCGAGGGGGTGAGTGGCATCGGACCCTTGTCCGACCCCGCTCTCCCTCTCGGGGCTTCGGTGCTGGTGAGTTCGGCTCCAACATCGGCCTCGGAGCCATCACTGTCGGTGCCGAGGGAGGTTTTTAGCTCTTCGGAGCGGGGACCTCTGGCTCTGCCTGACAGGGGTGCGTTCAAGGTCATGCGGAGTGTGTTAGAACCTGGTTCTACTCCACAGTCGGCTCCGTCCGCCCCTCCCTCTTCGGTGCCTCAGGTCAAGTCGACTCACTCCCTCATCCCGGACCGCAGAGAGCCAGCTCCTCAGGAATCCCCTGTGGGGATCTCATCCTCTTCCGAGGCCTCTCCTGATTTGGCAGAAGAGCCCCCTCGGAAGAGAAAGTGTAAGAGGAAACACATAGACTCACCTGAGTCCGTCACCTCTGACACAGATTTAGAGGATTCGAGGGTTCCCCGTTCCCCTTCTGAAGATGTCTCATTTGCAGACATTCTAGAAATCCTTAAGCAGAGGGAAATTGGCCAGCCCTCAACCCTTCGGAGGATGAATCTGTGTACCTTGAGGCGTTTGGCTCTCGTCCTTCCACCTCCTGGGTGTCTCCCCTTGACCCCCTCATGCAGGTGGTAGCAAAAGGCATGGACGGCTCCTGATTCAGTGGACCCCACTCCCAGGAGACCCTCAAAATTCATTACAGCACCAGCAGATAAACAGTTTCTGACAAAAGGAGTTTCTGTGGATGCTATGGTGGTTGCTGCTGCCACTAAGAAGGAACTAGCTGATCCTTCAGTGCCTGTCCATCCACCTAACAAGGAATCTAGGTCCATGGACAGGTACGGGAAGCGGATGTTCTCGTCAGCGACCTTTGCAATGCGTTCGCTGAACTACCTATGCCATTTTACTCGTCTTCAAAGGGACTTGATCAAAGAAGCGAGTGATATGTTGAAGGATCCTACAGCTGCGGGTTTTCAAGACAAGATGAACACTCAGCTGGCTACCCTGAACTCCATAGCTAACTCCTCCATGCGCCTCCTTTCGTATGCGGCTGATGGAGCGAGCAGGGCCGCAGGAACAGGAGTGGCCTTACGTAGGCATGCCTGGATGCGGTTATGCAACTTTGTGGACCCCTTTAAAACGTCGTTCACTAATTCCCCGTTTGATAGATCATCTCTTTTTGGTCCTCAAGTGAAAGAAACCTTGACTAGGTGTGAGACTGATGGCAAGACTCTTTCTGCCGTCGGAGTCCGTTTTTCTACTCCTTCTAGGCCTTACCCCAAGGGCCAGAAAAGTGGAAAAATGTGGTTCCGCAAACAATCTCAAGGGACTTCGCCTGACGCACAGAGTCGGTTCCCGCCAGAGGCAGAGGGGAACAACAATGGTAGACGCCACCCTAGAGGCAGGGGGTCCAGAACCAGGGCAATCGAGAAACTTTCTCCGATAAGCCCTTTCAGCATCCCTGAGGTGTTGCCCGACTGTCCACCTTCGAGGCAGTCGGGGGAAGATTGTCACTGTACCCAGAAGCCTGGCTATCCCTAACACGAGACAAGTGGGTACAGTCCATCATTTCCGAAGGCTATTCCATTCCCTTTCTTTGCATTCCAAACCGATCAAAAAAATCCCTTCCAGATGTTCCACCCACTCAAAGGGATCTTGCAGCTTTGGAAGTTTCAAAACTGCTTGCAAAAAGAGCAATTCAACCAGTTCCAGCAGACCAGCAAGGATCCGGAATCTACTCCAGGTTCTTTTAGTTCCAAAAACAGGGGACTGGAGACCAATTTTGGATCTCAGTATCTTGAACAAGTCAGTCAAGAAAACACGATTTCGGATGGTCACGCTACAGTCCATACTTCCCCTATTGGGAAGAAAAAACTGGATGTGCTCTATAGACCTTCAGGATGCGTACTATCATATAAAAATGAACAGACGCTCCAGAAGATTTCTCCGCTTCAGGCTGGGAACCAGTCATTTTCAATTCAGAGCCCTGCCCTTTGGACTCACCACTGCCCCCGGTGTTTACCAAATGTATGGCAGTGGTAGCTTCTCACCTGAGACGTCAAGGATTCCAGGTGTTTCCATATTTGGACGACTGGCTCCTTACAGCTCCCACCGAGCATCTTCTTCTCACAGCCAGGGACTACACCTTTCGCACTTGTCAAAACTTAGGCATTTCAATAAATTGCGAAAAGTCTGTTTTGTCGCCTTGTCGTGTTATTACCTTCATAGGCGCAATTCTAGACACAGTCAACATGTCTGCGAGGCTAACAGATCAGAGAATAACAGACATACAAAACTGGTCTCGCTCATCTTCAGCAGCAACAGAGTCAAAGCCAGGTTAGTTCTGAAAGTATTGGGGATTATGGCGGCTGCCATACCTTTGCTTCCATTAGCCAGATTCCACATGAGAATCCTTCAATGGATGCTCTTCACACAATGGTCATACCAGCAACTTCCGATGTCCCACACCATTATGATCACGCAAACATGCAGGAATCATCTTCTGTGGTGGATGTCTTCCCCTCAGCTCTTATTGGGAAGACCCTTTGTTCCTCCCTCTCCGGTTGCTACACTGACAACGGACGCCTCCCTGATCGGGTGGGGGGGGCATTATCAGGGCAGAACTGTCCAGGGCACATGGCAACCAGAAGAATGCCACTTGCACATAAATGTTCTAGAGATGAGAGCAGTGCTTTTAGCGTTGCAAGCCCTTCAAGACTCTCTTCCCTTGGGAACGATAGCAATCCAGACGGACAATATGTCTGTAGTGTGGTATATCAACAAACAAGGCAGAACCAGGTCCTACCCCCTGTGTCGAGAAGCACTCAGACTGTGGCAATGGGCGATTTCTTCTCAGCGGTTTCTGATAGCAACGCACATTCCCGGGAAGTCCAATCAAATCGCGGACAAGTTGAGCAGAGCTATCCTCATGCCTCACGAGTGGTCTCTGAAAGACTCTGTGGTGAGACAAATTTTTCTCAAGTGGGGTCAGCCTTGCTGCGACCTTTTTGCTACTCCCCAAAACTGCAAGTGCAGAGATTATTTCACCCTATTCCCTTTACCAGGCCAGCCCAGCAGAGACGCTCTAGTCCAAGTTTGGCCCCGGGGACTTCTGTATGCATTTCCTCCCTTCCCACTAATCTCTCAAGTGATACAGAAAGCTATCGCTCAGAAGGCCTCGTTGATCCTCATTGCTCCTTACTGGCCTCGACAGGTTTGGTTCCCCTTTCTGCATCATTTTCTGTTGGAGCGACCTTGGCATCTGGACCTAGTTCCAGATCTTTTGATCCATCAGTCGGGTCAGATGTTCTTCATCTCACATTGCTGCAGTCCTTACATATGGGTAGTCCGCTGTCCTCGGTCGGCCCGAATACCAAAGTATTAGGCTGACGTCGGTCAAGGCGCTTAAAACTGACATCAGGACGTCAGGGTACAAAAGCGCATGACCGACGTCATTTCCTCAGTCTTTTTTGCCGCATGGTCCGATGCAGAAGCAGCGTTGCAAGTGCCGTTCGGCGTTCTGAAATTTTTCGAATTCGGAGTTTCAGACCGAATCCAAGTTGGCTAAGTACCCCGTTGGGGAATATTTTGGTTTTTTCTTGCCTCAGTGTTTTACCGGATGTCAGAAAAGTGAATAACTGTATTTCTTGTGGGAAACAGATACCGCATAGGGATTATCATTCTTTGTGTATTCCTTGTTTGGGGCCTGAGCACGATGTTGTTGGGTGTCGCTTTTGTGCTAGGTTCAATAAACGCACTATTAAGCGAAGGTTAGATTGTGCTAGGCTGGTCTTTGGGAAGCGGTGCAATTATAATATGCCGTCGGATTCTCCGGCGCCCGCTTCTGCGAAGAAGCGCAAAGACAAAACAGTTAAACCCAGGCAAGATGAGTCGTCCATTCCGGACGCCGGTTCTTTAGAGGCTTCAGTGGAACCGGTGGTTCCGACAGAGACTTCTCTGGAGTCTCAGGGGGAGACTTTGATTTTGCAGGAGGTGGTCTCTCAGGAGGCAGGTCAGGCTGAAGGGGCTTCTCAAGTTACTGTACTCCCCTCCCTTCCTAGGGTGGTTAGGCCTTCTCCTTCTGTTTCCAAGGCTTCTCCCAGAGGCAGGCCAGTTTTAGCTTCTGTTGGTGTCACTCCTAGTTCAGCAGGGTCTGTGCCTAAGAAGCACATGCTTAAAATGGCAGAAGATTTGATTACTCTGATTAGAGGTTCTTTGCCCCCTCCTGATAAGAGGCCTAGGGTGGAGCCAGAGTTGGGAAGTTTTGAGCAGGCTTCGGATGTTTCAGAGTCTTCAGCTGAAGACTTGCAGGAGTACTCTCCTTATTCTGATTCTGATGCAGATGATTCCACTCCTTCTGCTTCTCCTCCAGAGGATTTTTCTTTTCAGAGACACTTCATTCTATGAGGGAACATTTTAAGTGGGAAGGTCAGGACTTCTCTGATTCTCGGAAAAGGCTTAGGGAATTTTTGCTGTTACCCCAGCATAGGCCCTTGGCTATACCCCTGTTCTGGATGTTGTGGAAGATGTGTTTGCAGAGGCTTCACTTAATCCTGATTCTCTGCCTCCTGCTCCTGTTAAACCGGATAGGTATTACAGGGTGCCTGAGGCTCATAAATATCTTTATAAGAGTCCTAGGGCGGACCCAGAAACTATTAGTCAGGGACCTAAGGGTGTCAAGGCCTCTGTTGTAAAAATCCGGTTCCTCTAGATAAAGAAGCCAGAGCTTTGGATAGATGGGGAAAGAAGGTCTATACATCTTCTACCTTAGCTATGAGGGCTTTGAATTGCCAGTTTCATATGTTGAAATATCAAAACTTTCTTCTTTCTCAATTGAAGTCTAAGGTGGATGCTCTGGCGGAAGGCATTGAGTGTAAAGAATTACAAGATTTGGTGCATGTCTCTGAACAGGTGGGTAAGCATTCATTACAGTGTGGTTTTGATGCTGTGCAGGCCTCGTCTAGGGTGGCTGCCACTGGCTCAGTTCTTCGCAGGCACGCCTGGCTGAAGGATCAGAATTTATCTGACCATGTTAAGACAAGGATTTTGGATGCTCCTTTGCAGTCTGATGTGTTGTTTGGTTCACCTGTGGAGTCAGTCTTGAAGAAAATGGAAGACAAGGCTAAGTCTATGCAGGCTGTTAAAGATTTTTTGCAAGTTCAGCCTCCGAAGTTTAGTAGGAATTGGCCTGCTAAGGGGTGGACGTATCCTTCTTATGATTCTCAGTCTAGGGGTAGATCTAGACGTGGTAGGGGCAGAGCTCAGAGTTCTTTCAGACCTAGAACAGGGAGTTCACCTGCACAATCTTCGGGTGAGGGCAGGGGCCAGTCCTTTCGTAAACAGGCCCAATGACCTACTTTTTCAGCTGCTAGATCCTTCTTGCGTGGCAGCACCTTTGGGAGGAAGGTTAGCACTCTTCAAGGAAAATTGGATGTTGATTACCCAAGACAAATGGGTATTGGATATCATTCACCAAGGTTACAAGTTTTATTTCCATACCTTGCCTCCTTTCAAAGGCATGCCGGACGTTCCTCCTCAGCAAAGACTAGAGGCTCACAAACAAATTTCTCTACTACTTCAAATAGGGGCCATACAACCGGTCCCTCTGCCAGAAGTGGGCCTAGGATTTTATTCTCGCCTGTTTCTAGTACCAAAGAAAGGAAACACGTGGAGACCAATTTTGGATTTATCTATCCTCAACACATATCTGGACATTCCCAAGTTCAAAATGTTGACGTTACAACAGCTTTTACCTCTGCTGGGCAAAGATCACTGGATGGTGACTCTGGATCTCAAGGAGGCTTACCTGCATGTTCCTATCAGGCCCAGTTGCAGGAAGTATCTGCGTTTTCGGGCTGGGACTTCACATTATCAGTTCTCTGCATTGCCCTTTGGCTTATCTACTGCCCAGAGTGTTCACGAAGGTTCTGGCTCCAGTGGTAGCTTTCTTCAGGCTAAGAGGAATACAAATCTATCCTTATTTGGACGATTGCCTGATTCTGGCCCAAGAAAAGGACGAACTTCTTCATCATTTACAGTATGTGATGGCAGTGTTAAGATGCCTGGGGTATTCTGTGAACGAAATAAAGTCCAGTCTAGTACCCTCTCAGGACATGTGCTTTCTGGGTGTGAGACTGAATACAGCATCCCAGATGGCCTTTTTGACCCCGGACAGACAAAAGAATCTTTCTCTTTACTTCCACCAATTGTCTCGTCAGTCCAGGCTGACTGCAAGGACAGTCCTTCAAGCCTTGGGGTTCATGGCATCTTGTATTCTGGTACTTCCCAATGCCAAACTGCATATGAGGAAGCTACAATGGTATCTCAAGAATGTATGGACACGGCACTGCCAAGATTTGGACACTGTCATTCAGATAATACCTTGCATTCAAAAGGAATTTTTGTGGTGGGCTCAGGAATGTCACCTAAACAAGGGACTCTCTGTGACCCGGCCAGAGGCGAGTCAGATTTTAACGACAGATGCCTCAGACAAAGCTTGGGGAGCTCATCTAAATGGAAAATGGGTACAAGACACGTGGCCTGCCAGACTTCAACATCTACATATCAACTTGAAGGAGATGTTAGCAGTCCAATTTGCATTGATAGCTTTCAAGGATTTACTTCTTCCAGGGCAGGTGTTGATTCAAACAGACAACACAACTGTCATGTGGTACATCAACAAGCAAGGGGGAATGCATTCTTATCCTCTATGCAGACAAGCAATGATTTTGTGGGAGACTGCTCTCAGTTTACAGCTAAATCTTCAGGCAAGGTTTCTGCCAGGAGCACAGAACTCCTTAGCAGATGTGTTGAGCAGACAAATTATGGATCCCCACGAGTGGAAATTGGATCATCATGTATTTCAGAGATTGACAGTGTTATGGGGAACTCCAGACATAGATCTGTTCGCTTCTCCACTAAATTACCAGCTGCCAAAGTTTTGCACAAAAAGGTTTCATCCCACATCTTGGAAAGTGGATGCTCTCTCATTCAATTGGAGCAATCTTCACGTGTATGCCTTTCCACCTCTGCCTCTCCTCCCAAAGGTACTCCTGAAGGTCAGACAGGACAAGCCAAACATGATTTTAATAGCTCCAGATTGGCCTCGACAGCACTGGTACCCATTACTGAGAAGTCTGGTACGGGAGCCTCCATGGCCTTTGCCTTCGATTCCTCACCTGCTGTCTCAGGAGAACAGTCATTTACTCAATGTCAAACTTCATTCTCTACATCTGACAGCCTGGCATATTCTGTTTTAAACCCGGGAGGGTCTCAGCTTCCACAACAAGTTTTGCATGTTATTTTGGAGGCCAGAAGGCCTAGTACAAGGAAAGTTTACGCAGATAAATGGAGGAGATTTTTATTTTGGAGTACAGCAAAGGACTTTGATGTTTCTAAACCTAATTTAAGTGTTGCGCTTCAATACCTTACTGAGTTATTGGACAAAGGTTTGTCCTTCTCCTCTATAAAGGTTCATGCTGCAGCAATTTCTGCTCACTATGACTGTGACCCACCATTATTTTCTCAGCCTTTGTTTAAGCAATTCCTTAGAGGGGCAAAGAATATAAGACCCCCACGTAGAGCTCCTACTCCTGCTTGGGATCTCAATTTTGTGTTGGAGAAACTCACTCTACAACCTTTTGAGCCTGCAGCATCTGCAGAGTTGAAATATTTATCATGGAAGACTGCTTTTTTGTTGGCCATTACCTCTGCGAGAAGGGTTTCTGAATTACAGGCCCTTATGGCAGTTGAGCCTTTCTTAATTTTCCACAAGGATAGGGTGTCTTTGCGTACTAACCCTTCTTTTATGCCTAAAGTGGTTTCTAGTGTGGCTTTAAACCAAACTATTCATTTGCCTACTTTTTATGCAAACCCCCAAAATAAAGGGGACAGGATTTTGCACACTTTGGATATACACAGACAGTTGCGATATTATTTGAGCAGAACTAAAGGGTTCAGGCAGTCTCAGCAGTTGTTTGTTTCTTTTGCTTTGGGTTCTCAGGGCAAACCTGTTTCAAAACAAACTATTTCTAAGTGGATTGGTTTTTGTATTGCTTTCTGTTATTCACATCATGGTAAGGAGATTCCAGCTGGGATTAGGCCTCATTCCACTAGGGCTACTGCCACTTCTACAGCTTTTTTAAGGGGGGTGGCTACTAAAGATATTTTGGAAGCAGCTACTTGGAGTTCAGTGCATACTTTCTCTAAGCATTACCACCTTCCACTTTACTCTAAATCTAGGGCTGGATTTGCCACTGCAATTTTACAGGGCATTTTGGCAGCTCCTAATGCTTTATAGTTTTGCCATCCTCCCTTACCTCTGCTTTGGGATTCTACCCATATGTAAGGACTGCAGCAATGTGAGATGAAGAACATAGTACAGTTTTGTACCTACCATAAATGTAGATGTTCGAAGATCCACATTGCTGCAGTCCAATTTACCTCCCTCCTTCCCTCTGTTGTTGAAGGTGGTGGTGTGGTTTGTGTTGTACATATTGTAAATATGGTTAGTGCACGGGGTTGGTTAGTTTTGCTGGTTTTGGCTTTGGCCTTTCTTGTTAGGGCCTTCTGACATCTGGGGCAAGAAAAGACTGAGGAAATGACGTCGGTCATGCGCTTTTGTACCCTGACGTCCTGATGTCAGTTTTAAGCGGCTTGACCGACGTCAGCCTAATACTTTGGTATTCGGGCCGACCGAGGACAGCGGACTACCCATATGTAAGGACTGCAGCAATGTGGATCTTCGAACATCTACATTTATGGTAGGTACAAAACTGTACTTTTCATCGCTCCCTTCCCTCTCTGAACCTCACTGCTTGGTTCCTCCAATTCCAACCTTAGCCAGGCTTCCTCAAATATCTCACTCTGTTCGAGATATTTTGATAGCTTCCCATAAATCTTCCACTAGAAAGATTTATTTGAGTAAGTGGAAACGTTTCGCCTATTGGGCTCAAGGAAGGGACATAGATCCTTTCACTGCTTCCATCCAAATGGTCCTTGATTTCCTAGCTGAACTCTTCCATGCAGGTTCATCTCCTTCTACTCTTAAAGTTCAACTGGCAGCTATTTCTAACTTTCATGTGGGTATTTCAGAGTCTGCCATAATGTCCCACAAGCTTTGCAAAGCCTTTTGAAAGGAGTTTTTCTACTCAGACCTCCTATAAGAAATCCTCCTCCTCCTTGGGACCTAAATTTAGTTCTTAGTTCTTTGATTCTTCCCCCTTTCGAACCTGCAGCCTCCTGTTCTTTGAAATTGCTATCATGGAAGACTCTCTTTCTGGTAGCTATTACTTCAGCTAGAAGAGTTTCAGAACTTCATGCACTCAGCTGTCGACCTCCTTATCTGTTGTTCCACAAGGACAGGGTATCTTTACGAACCAACCCGTCCTTTTTGCCTAAGATAGCCTCAGCGTCTAACCTAAATCAAAGCATTGACCTCCCTGTGTTTTTTCCGGAATATTCCAATAGGTCTGAACAAAAATTGCATTGGCTAGATGTTCATCGTCAGTTAAGGTACTATTTGGATAGAACCAAACAATTCAGAAAATCTGACCAGCTGTTTGTCTCCTATGCAGAAGGCAGAAAGGGACTTTCAGTTTCAAAGGTATCATTATCTAGATGGCTAACATCTCTGATTTCCCTTGTTTATGAAATTAGACACCAAAAGCTGCCTAACAAACCTAAAGCCCATTCCACCAGAGCTTTGGCTACTTCTATAGCCTTCCAAGACAGACTGCCTATTGACACCATTTGTGCAGCGGCTACTTGGGCTACTCCTCACACTTTCATTTCTCATTATAAGTTGGATTTAGCTTCTAGGCATAGAGCTAACTTTGGTTCCACTGTTCTCAAGAGTCTGTTCCGTTAGGCCACCGGGACAAGGTGCTAGGGACGCGGTCCCATCCAGCAAGAATGAAGGCGAGATAGACAACTTAACATATAGAAGTTATGTTCTTACCATAACATTCCATGTTAGTTGTCTTCTTCTCGCTTCTTCTTCCCACCCTCCTTCCCCCTGGCCTGGACAGACCTAGAAGAGTGTTGATTGTGACCTCTCTTTCTACCACCTCTTACTTTAGGTATATGCTACTGTGCATATTGTCCTGGATCAGGATGTAGGTCACCCTTCTCTTCTCCCTGGTTTATAGAGGTGGACTTTGTTTATAGTTATTCTGTTACTAGTATAAGCTGGGCCTAGCTTACAAACGAGATCTGAGGTAAGTCACGCCTAGCATTGTGGGATATAAGGGGAGCCTCGAGCCGGTGGAACCAACTCTCGAGCTTTTAGAGTGGAGCCGAGGTCGGCTCCGAACCCATCCAGCAAGAAGAAGGCGAGAAGAAGACAACTAACATGGAACGTTATGGTAAGAACATAACTTCTATTTTTCTGATTTTCAATGGTGAATTTTTTCAACAAATCCAAGGGGTGGCCATGGGTGCAGCCTGTACTCCTACCTTTGCAAACTTAGTTCTAGCTAAGTGGGAGGAAACCTATGTCCTGAATTCAAACTTTAATTCCCGTTGGACTCTATATCGTAGGTTTTTAGACGATATAGTTATTTTTTGGACAGGGGGTAATCAAAAATTTGAGTATATCAGTAAGACTACAGATTTCCTTAAATTTACTTATAAAACATCTTATGATAGTTTACAATATTTAGACCTAGAAATATATAAAGTAAATAACACATTGGAGACTAGGGTCCATAGGAAATCTACTTTTTGTAATTCTTTCCTTCACTATAATAGTGCACATCCTGCACATTGTAAGAAGAACATAGTGAAAGGACAATTTGTTAGGGGGTCGCGTATGAATAGTGATTTTGTGAATGAGTGTAATTTATTGGAGAAAATGTTCATAGAAAGGGGGTACCCTAAGGACTTTGTCAAAAACATTAGGTCTGAAGTGGAAAATGGGAGGATTAATACATTTAAGTCAATCAAGGGGATCACGAAATTTAATGAAAATAACGAAAGTGAAAATAAAGATATAAATGGTACTGGTGATTTTCAACAGGCACTTGTTTTAGAATACAATGCAATAAATTATAACATAAAAGCAATTTTTTCAGAAAGAATGGGATAGATTTGCTTCCTTCACAGATTTAGAGGACATATCTAGAATAACATCTAAAGTGGTAAAATTCAAGCAGTATAAAGGATATTTTAGAAAATAAGAATAAAAATAATAAAATAAATTTGTGTATAGGAAATGGAAGGAAATTGGGTACCTACAAATGTGGATGGTGCAACCAATGTGAATATATTATAAATGAGGAAAGAATTTTCTTAGAAAGTAGGGAAAGATGGGTAATAAGTAAAGGGTATTATAACTGTGAGTCTAAGGGGTTAGTATATCTTGCCATTTGTCAGAAATGTAATTCCTTTTATGTGGGCAAAACAGAGAGAACTTTAAAGAGGAGAATATACGAACATATTTATGATATATCAAAAGGGAAAGAAACAAACGCACTGTTTAAGCATTCAAAAGTGTGTGAGGGTTATAAATTCCTCTTCTTTGTCCTGGAACAAATTAAAAATGATATCAGGGGTGGCCCATGGGAAGAGAAAATAGGGTATAAGGAGTTATGGTGGCAAGTAACTTTAGAATCAGGTAAGACCCCAGGCTTAAATGACTACCTGTCTATACTACCACTTTTAAAATTAAGGTCTGCTAAATTGTGAAAGAGAATAAGATATATGTAATATTCTGGTATGACAGAAGGTGGCACTGTTGCTTAAGAAAATGCAGGTTTCAAATGGAATGGATTAAATATCCTTTTTTTTACAGAAAAACATCCATTCTCCTATGTTTTATAGTATTTTAGATGATAAAAGTTTTTTTATGGGAACTTTTGTGGAAAATTGGTGGAAAGTACACACATGATTTTTATTTAATAAAGTTTTATATATATATATTTTTTAAAACATGGTAACATTCATGAGTGGAAAGGAAAGTATACATGGTTAATATTCATGAGCCCAAATGTAAGATTATTTGTCTGTTTAAAACAAAATGAGGGAATTTTATTGGTTTAATGTTTTTAGAATTAGTATAAATACAATCAAAGAATTTAAATAGAGCATCTGATGAAGTCCAACGAATGAGGACAAAAACGCATGGTGTAACATAAAGCGTTAATGGTGTATGTGTTTTGGCGGTGGAACAATAATAAAAAATTATTTTTATTTGGTCTGAGGCAAGTTCGTGGTTACTCTCCAAGTTATCTGCACTCCTGTTTATTGGTATTAATATTCATCGCCCCGCACTGGCCTCTTCAAATCTGGTTTCCTTTCCTATGGCTAAAAGAATTAATGAGCCAGCAAACTGTGTGCTGTAAAAATATATAAAAATATATTTATTATATTACATAGAACAAAAAAGAACAGACCGGTTTTGGCTCGAATATTTTCATAGCCTTCATCAGTGTTAAAGACAAAAACATTCATTTGTTCCTTTTGTACAGTACTATAAATTTATTACATACCTTGATTGGTTACCTCATAAATATTCATTTAATCCAGGTGGTAAAAGGCCACCCAGTTTAATGATCCATTTTTTCTCTTTAGTATCCAAGATAGACTGCCATCCCGCTTTATTGGATCTGTTACCCATGATCCTATCAATAATCATAAAGTTGAATGAAGCTGTGGGGTGTTTCAATAGTGTGCTTATACAAAGAATTACTAATTCTGTTATGTTTGATGTCCTTAGATGCTCAGAGATCCGCAATCTAAGTGGCCTTGATGTCTGTCCTACATAAAATGCAGAGCAACTGTATGAGGCCAAATAAACTGCCCAGTCACTACTGCAATTTGCAAAGAAACCAATGTCAAAAACCACTCCACAATTCCTGCTCGAAAATTGTTTGGACTTGATAACCTTATTACAGTGGCTACAGTGACCACAAGACATGCATCCAATCAATCTATCCCCTGAAAATGTTGTTTGAGTATTATCTGTAGAAATAGACCTGTTTGGCCATTTATAATGGCTCTAATTTAAACCCAGGTTCTTTCCTTTAAGAAACGAAAAATGACATGTATCCCTAAGAAATTGTGATAGGGTGTTATCAGCCAATAATATATTCCAGTGTCTCCGTACACTGTCCATCAGTGTGTCGGTGTTCCTGACATATGTGGTTGTGAATTGTATGACAGTATCCTGATGCTTGTCCTTATATTTGAGTAAATCCTCCCTGTTGAAGGTAGCAGCGTAATTACTAGCTCCTAAGACATAGCCCATTTTGTAGCCCCTTTCACAAAACCTATTAACAAGATCCTTCCGGAAAGTCTCAAAGGAGGAGTCCTGTGAGCAGATATGCCTCATCCTGATAAACTGGGATTTGGGGATATTTCTGTTGATATAGGGAGGATGAAAGCTGGATGCGTGGAGTAAGGAATTATACTGTGGGTATTTATGGAAAACCTCTAGTGTATGATCTTCATTCCTACTGACCAGAGTATCTAAATAAGTAATGTGTTCTGTGTGATAGTTCACCGTAAATTGAAGACCCCATGTGTTGTCGTTTAAATAATCCACGAATTCCATTAGATAGTCCATATCTGACCTCCACACCATCCAGCAATCATCCGGATACCTCCTCCATATGTCCATTTCATCCAAATAGATATTATGTGTCACATCATAAACGATGTGTTCCTCAACATATGCCATTAAAAGGTCTGCATAAATGGGGGCAAAAGATGCCCCCATAGCTGTTCCCTGCACCTGCCAGTAGCATTGATTTTGATAGAAAAAGACATTTTTGGTTAGCACATGTTCAGTTAAACAAATCAGGAAGGTATTAAAACCAGGTTCGTACAGATTGGATTTGTATAACCAATATTCTATCGTATCAAGGCCTGCCCAATGTGGAATATTTGTATAGAGTGTGTTATTATCTATTGATCTATCACCAACCTGATTTGCAAATAAGATTTTGACTGGTGAATGTGGGACTGCCTGAATAATGACTAATATATTTGGCCAGGATTAATTGCTCCTATTAGTAGTTCCAGGTCATTTTTTTTATGTTTTTTGCAGCTGAAACTGGATGGTGAACGAATGCAAGGGCGATTATTGTCCATGCTAACCATGTATTCCATTGAATGACCAGAATTGGTTATTATTATATCATTTTGATGTTCGTGTGAATGTGTCATTGCATTGAGAATAGATGTTTTTGTGAGTAACAGCATTTTTTGCTCTTTTGTTGGAATACATTTTGGGTAATCAACGCTAACATCTTATTACTTATACCAGTGCAAGGACCACTGATATTCATCAGGCCGTTTGTACAATTATTTATTCTGTGGACATAGCATTGTCAATCCTTTTTGGAAAACTTTCTGGTTGGTATATTTTGACAAGGGCTATTATCGTCCACAATCAATACGAAGTACATATGACTATTGATATTTTTGGTTCTTTGTAAAATTATTTGTTTTGTGGTTGTTGGTTTGATCAAAAACATTTTCTCAGAAAAGGTTGCACCCTTCACAACTGGTTATTCCTATCACTAATAGTGTGCCATTTGAATATGGATCTAACTAGGATTCTAGCAGGATTATCCTCTTGATAGGGAGGATTTGGGTATATTCAGACTGGGCAATGACAATAATTTCGAGAATAATACTATGACTTTCAACCCAGAGAATAATTGTGAAGCCTTGTTTCAGGAATTGAATAAGAACATGACATCCTTAAGATCTAATGTCTGGCATTGCAAACTTTTTAAAGCCCATATGGCCAAGGGCATATCCCCAAGAGGTCTAAGAGTTAAGATACAGCCTCTGGTCAATGATATAGATGGCAAATTAGCAAAGGAATGATCAAGTATACAACAACAAACATCTATGGGGTTTGTAGAAGCATTAGCCAAATATCACGAACGTGTAATAGATAAGGAGATTGTTAATATTACTAAATTATGTGAGGAGACCAAAGTCTATGAGGGCCAGCCCTTCTATACTGCATTTCTGAATAAACTTAGCACAGACCTTTTGGGACTTGAACAACAATTACGGGATAGAAAGGTTTGTAAACTTCAATGTAACCAATCGGATTATGATATGGGGAATCCGTTTAGTTACAACAGACATGTGAGGTTTGAATGGGGTACCAGTAAGACCAGCCAAACCACCAAACGCAAACGGCCCAGATCTGTACTCAAAAAATGAGGGATGTACACGGATTCATCTGCGGCAGACTCCTCATCGGGCGCAGACATGGACATGCAGCAGACTCCAGACTCACCCACCCCTAAAAGGAATAACACTGTAGCCCCTTTAGGCCTTTTAAAAGAGCAGGGTGGAAGCTCAACAAAAATAAACAGTATGGAGGGGTTATTGGAACTCCTTAGGAAAAATTGACTGAATGTAATGACACCAATGTGCTAAATATTTCAGATGTTGTTTTGACTGATACACAAACATCTTTACTTAATAAAGGTCTTAGTTTTATCCCCGTTTTTTTTGTTTCAGAGGATGTTTTAGCACAGGATGTTATGGCATTCTGCAGATTATTGAATCTTAGGTTGCATTTTCATGACAATGTCTCCAATTTGGACTCTGATAAAACATTTGCATATCATAAATCTAGTTTTGTACCGCCAATGCATCATAATGTTCATCTTTTTCAGTCCTGTGTGCTCAAAGATCTACATTTCAACTTTAGGGGTACTAATATTAAGGCAAATAATCTGCCAAAGACTGATATGGAAAGCCTACGTGAACTGATCAATAATAAGGAATTGGTGATTCTTTCTGCCGACAAGGGAGGGGCCGTGGTAGTTATGAATTGGCAGTAATATGATGCCAAAGCACAAAAACAGCTGACAGATGGTAATTATTATACTAAAATCCATTGGACCCTACATTTATGTTTAAAAAACAAATAGATGAGTTTTTAGTGTCAGCATTGTAGGAGGGTATCATTACTGATAAAACTAAATATCACCTTACAGTATCAGACCCTAGCAACCAATGCATATACTTTCTTCCTAAAATCCACAAGGATCTCCTCAATCCACCTGGCAGACCCATTGTTTCAGGGAATGGTTCACTTACGGAGCCTTTATCCCAATTCTTTACGATGCACCTCCAGCCTCTGTAGAAATGGGTCAGATCCAGGATTCAGCATACTACAGAGTTTTTGGACATTGTTTCTGGGATGCAACTTGAGAAGGGTTGGCTCCTTTGCACATTAGATCTACTTGAACTCGACACAAATATTTCACACTGGGCAGGCCTTGATGCGATAGAATATTGGTTATACAAATCCAATCTGTACGAACCTGGTTTTAACACCTTCCTGATTTGTCTAACTGAATATGTGCTAACCAAAAATGTCTTTTTCTATCAAAATCAATGCTACTGGCAGGTGCAGGGAACAGCTATGGGGGCATCTTTTGCCCCCATTTATGCAGACCTTTGGCATATGTTGAAGAACACATCATTTATGGTGTGACACATAATATCTATTTGTATGAAATGGACGTATGAAGGCGGTATCCGGATGATTGCTTGATGGTGTGGAGGTCAGATATGGACTATCTAATGGAATTCATGGGTTATTTAAACGACAACAAATGGGGTCTTCAATTTACGGCGAATTATCACACAGAACACATTACTTATTTAGATGTTCTGGTCAGTAGAAATGAAGATCATACACGACGAACAGAGGTTTCCCGTAAATACTCACAGTTTAATTCCTTACTACATGCATCCAGCTTTCATCCTCCCCATATCACCAGAAATATCCCCAAATCCCAGTTTATCAGGATGAGGCGTATCTGCTCACAGGACTCCTCCTTTGAAACCTTCTGGAAGGATCTTGTTAATAGGTTATGTTATGTGAAAGGGGCTACAAAATGGGTTATGTCTTAGGAGCTAGTAATTACACTGCTACCCTCAACAGGGAGGATTTACTCAAATATAAGAACAAGCATAAGGGACCTGGTACTGTCATACGATTCACAACCACATATGGCAGGAACACTGACACATTGATGAATAGTGCACGGAGACACTGGAATATATTATTGGCCAATAACACCCTATCACAATTTCTTGGGGATACATGTCATTTTTCATTTTGTAAAGGAAATAACCTGGGTTCACATTTGAGCCATTATAAATGGCCAAACAGGTCCGTCTCTACAGATAATACTCAAACAAAACTTTCAGGGGATAGAGTGATTGGGTACATGTCTTGTGGTCACTGTAGCCACTGTAATAAGGTTATCAAGTCCAAACAATTTTCGAGCAGGACTTGTGGTGTGGTTTTTGACATCGATTTCTTTACAAATTGCAGTACTGACTGGGTAGTTTATCTGGCCTCATGTCGTTGCTCTGCATTTTATGTAGGACAGACATCAAGGCCACTTAGATTGCGGATCTCTGAGCATCTAAGTGACATCAAACGTAAGAGAATTAGTAATGCTTTGTATAAGCACATTATTAAACACCCCACAGCTTCATTCAACTTTATGATTATTGATAGAATCATAGGTAACAGATCCAATAAAGCAGGATGGCACTCTATCTTGGATACTAAAGAGAAAAAAATGGATCATTAAACTGGGTGGACTTTTTCCACCTGGATTAAATGAATATTTATGCGGTAACCAATCATGGTATATAATAAATTTTATAGTACTGTGTAAAAGGAACAAATGAATTTTTTTGTCTTTAACACTGATGAAGGCTATGAAAATATTCTAGCCGGAACCGGTCTGTTCTTTTTTGTTCCTTCTATGTTATATAATAAATATATTTTTATATATTTTTACAGCACACAGTTTGCTGGCTCATTGCTTCTTTTAGCTTTGTTATTTGGAGCTGTGCAATTACCTACGTGCAGGGACCTCTTTTGAAGTGACTCCTTTCGTATGGCCCCATCTCCAAGAAGAACCGAGGATTTTGGACCCGGTATCAGATCTTCTGACTCATCGGTCAGAAACGCTCCATCCCTCTATCCAAATCTTCAAACTAACAGCTTGGCTGCTCCACTTCCAGTCTTAGCCAGGCTTGCAGACATATCCCCTGCAGTGAGACACATTCTAGTTTCATCTCATAAGATGACATCTAGAAAGCTTTATGCTAGCAAATGGAAAATGTTTTCTTGTTGGGCTTCCAAGTATCACATAGACCCCTTCACAGCCCCCGTAAGTACAATTTTAGATTTCTTAGAAAAATTTTTTTAATGAAGGCACAGCAGCAGCTACCATACGGGTACAATTAGCAGCCATATCTAACTACCACATAGGAGACATGGGATCAAAAATAATGTCTCACAGATTGTGCAAAGCTTTCCTTTGAGATACATTTTTACTAAGGCCTCCAATAAAGGAACCACCACCTCCTTGGGACCTCAATTTGGTACTGACTACTCTGATTCTCCCACCATACAAACTAGCTTCCTCTTGCCAACTAAACATTCTAGCATGGAAAACAGTCTTTTTGATAGCCATTACTTCAGTTAGGAGGGTTTCAGAACTTCAAGCTCAGTCCATACGCCCTCCCTATTTAGTTTTTCACAAAGAGAGTGACTCTCTTAGAACAAATCCTTCATTCCTTCCCAAAGTATGTTCTGAGACCAATTTGAATCAGTCCATTGTCCTGCCTGTTTTCTTTCCAAACTATGGCAATAAGGCAGAATATAAGCTGCACACGTCCACAGGCAGTTACGCTTCTACTTGCATAGAACAAAGGAATTTAGAAAATCTGACCAGTTATTCGTCTCCTTCTCAGATAACAGAAAAAGTGCACCAATATCAAAAGTTACCTTGTCAAAATGGCTTACTGACACTATTACCTATGCATATAATTCTCAGCATAAACAACTGCCAGGAAAGATTACAGGCTACTCAACAAGAGCTATGTCAACCTCGGCCACCTTTCAGGCCAGATTACCTAAGGACTCAATCTGTGCTGCAGCCACATGGGTCAAACCTCATATCTTTTATCACTCATTATGAAGTAGACATGGCCTCCCAGAACAGGGCTTCCTTTGGTTTCACTGTTCTGAAGAGTTTATTCCCTTGAGCCACCCAAGAAAGAAAGTGCTAGGGACGTTGTCCCAACCAGCAAGAATGAAGGCGAGATGGGACAACATAACATTTAGAAGTTATGTACTCACCATAACGTTCCATGTTTGTTGTCCATAATCCCATCTTCATTCTTGCATCCCACCCTCCTTCCCCCAACCTTCCTTTCTGGGGGATCGAGAGGAAATTTTACTGGTTGTGAATTGTGTTCTCTGGTTCCCTTCTTGTCTCATCAGACACAGGCTAATGACTATTACCAATGGGATTTTGTATATGATTTCAAAATATGTTAGTAATTTACAAACAAGATCTGGTTAATGTGTTCTGTGTGATAATTTGCCATAAATTGATGACCCCATTTGGGATAGGGTATAGCCTCAAGCCAGTGGAAGCTCTCGAGCTTTAGTAATTGGCCGAGTTGAAACCGATGCTCGGTTCCGAACCCAACCAGCAAGAATGAAGGCGAGATTATGGACAACAAACATGGCACGTTATGGTGAGTACATAACTTCTGAGCTTTAGTAATAGGCCGAGTCTGAACCAATGCTCAGTTCCTAACCCAACCAGCAAGAATGAAGGCGAGATTATGGACAACATACATGGAATGTTATGGTGAGTACATAACTTATTTTTTCAGATTCACGTTTGGTTCTTTCTAAGTGTGTCTTCTGTAGCATAGCTATTTGCACTCTACGTTTTTAATATAGTTCACTACTCTTTCTTTTTTGTATTTATCTCTGAGACCATTCACATTTAAAGACATTACAGAAAGCATCATTGCATTAAAAGGTTATTATTCCCACCTTTTATGTTTAACAGCTTTTTTGTTAAATGTCTGTTTCCAGATTTTGTGTTACATGCATACACTGTTTGGCAGGTTGAACTTTTATACAGCTGTTTCTTATCATATCAGTTTAAGCCTATATCACATTTTACAAAATGTTCTGCTTTATTGAAAACCCTCAAAAAAACACACCCCAGTGCCCCCCTAAAACCCATTAGTTTGTATCACTTGGAGGCCCACCTGTTTATTTGCATCTCTATACATTCCCCTTCATTGCTAATTTATCTCCCTACTCTAATCTGTGCACAAACTAGTTACTAATCAGCAAGTCAATGGGAAGAGACACTCCCAACCTTAATAAACTTTGCTGTCTCTTCTCTCCTTCACTTTACAGGTAGTTTGAATTATTACTTACCCCCACTGATTTCCACTGATTGCCTCTCTGGTTTCTTTGCATTCCACCTGGTTTACACCCCTTGTGCTATCTCCTTCCCCCAATACTAAGTCTATATTAGAATCCTGCTGAGTGTGGAGCCATCTTTAAATTTCTAGTCTCCCACCAGGACACAAGTGCTCTTCAGCAGTTACATTCTGCTTGCTGGTAAGCCATTAGACCTCAGGAATTTGTTTAAGGTGTTCAGATTTGTAAAATAATACTTAATTTTTTCTCTTGTCTTGGTGGGCTCTGCCCCGATCCATTCGCCCTCGCTAACGCTCGGGCTCTCTGCGCTCCCGTGCCCTGCCCCCTATTCCCTCCTGCCCACACAACCTCTACATTTATAGTAATCACAGCCACACCCACAGCTCATCCTCACATCACCTCCACCAATCACAGCTTTTCAAGTCATATCACATTATACCACACCACCATGCTCCACACAAAATACTCCCAATCACTCTCATTCCCACTAGGCATTTTTTTACATCACCCACACTACTTCCCCATCCACATATAGTGCAACCTTATAATTCCTATTCAGACCCCCCACCTAGAACCAACTTAAACTTTATAACCATGACTATCACACAACTAAGTCTAGTCTGTCTTCTAATAATTCTTTACAACACCACAAGTTATCACTCTAGCAATATCCCTAAACTTAGTAGCACAACACTACATTATGCACTCTCATATACAGACACCACACATTATAATATCTGCCCACAATTGTTCAAGAACTACATAACGGACCAATTCAGAACTAAACACATATGCTCTCATTCCTACTCCAAAAAAACGCAATACTTTCTCACACTCCTCACCAAACTCCAACATCTGTATCACTGTTTTAACACCAGGCTCACCATAAGTGGGGATATCCACCCCAACCCAGACCCAAATCCATCCTGTCCAACACAAACTGCTCCAACACAAATGTCAGAATGTAACACCCCCACTTTCTTCATCCCTGGGCAAATCAACAACAGCAGCAAAACCAACCACCTTTTAATGCTAAATATTAATATTAGAAGTATCAAAAATAAAATACCTGAACTCCAGGCCACAATAGCACACTACTCCCCAGACATAATTGCTTTAACAGAAACCTGGCTAAATAAAAACATAGCTAGCTCAGAAGTTCTCCATGCCGGCTACAATATCATTAGACAAGACAGACCACTTCGTAAAGGGGGTGGAACTGCTTTACTGTACAAGTCCAAATTAACTATCCGTCAATTACCAAACGCCTACCCCTCCCCCAATAATTGGGACATACTTATCTCACAACTTCACCTTCACCCTAAAAAGGTCATCACCACAATTGTGATCTATTATTCCACCTGGTAATACACCTGCTAGCATTGATGACTTCTTATCCTGGTGTTCTTCCACATACTCGCAAGAAACCCTTATTCTGGGGGACTTCAACCTAGACTGGTTCACCTGTATATCAGAACCACCAAGTAATCTAATAAATCTCCATGGCTACCAGCAGCTAGTCCAAATTCCAACTAGATGTGATAAAAAATCTAAAAGGGAATCTATTCCTTGACTGGGTCCTAACTAACAACCCCACATTGTACCCTCACACAGGCTCCCAGACACCTTAAGTGACCACAACATAATATACTTTATACGTAGTAGAACAAGCATATGCAAAACCACTAACTATATATCCACTAGAAACACACAGAAAATTTTCTCCTGAGGTCCTCAACACTTTACTCTGTAACTGTGACTGGACCCCCCCTAAATACCCTCCCACTTGACCAGGCTGTAGCATATTTCAACAAAACATTTCTACAACACCTAGACACTGTCGCTCCATTACGCAAAAGCAAGGTTAGAACCTCTACAAACCCCTGGCTCAGTAAAGAAACCAAACAAATACTCAAGTCCAGAGACACTGCCTGGCTGTACTATCAAAAAAACAAAGAAGCACAAAGCCTAAGTACCAAGAACTGCGCAACCCTGCAAAAAAATGCATTAGGCTGGACAAAAAATCCTACTACACAACATTACAAACTAAATACCAACATAACCCCCAAAAGTTTTGGAAAAATGTAAACCAGCTACTAAAATCCACCCAAAAGGCTACCCCCAAACCAACCACCCCTGACACTAAAGTTCCCATCGAAACACAATTCATCTCCCACTTTGTGAACTCAATTCTATTCTTAGTATCACAGGACAGTTCCTTACTCACTATCCCCCCAACACAAATAACACTAATATACAAGCTTTACCCTCAAAACAGTTTCCACCACTTCAATAAAAAGCATGCTCTCCAAACTAAAAACCTCATCAATAGCAGCCGACCTACTCCCCAGCTATTTCTTGAAACTCACATCAGATGCTATAGCTAACCCAGTCTCCACTCTCATAAACAGAACAGTTGTTGAAAACTATGTGCCCAAACTCTGGAAAATATCCTATGTTACACATATACATAAAGGTGGGACCTCCACTAAACTTAAAAACTACAGACCCATTGTTTTACTCTCCCCCCTGGCCAGAATCCTAGAAAAATGCATCCATACCCAGATGCTAAACTATCTCTTAGACAATAACATCCTGTCACCTATTCAGCATGGTTTCAGACCTGCCCATAGTACCACAACAGCCCTCCTGTGCTTCCCAGACACAGTAAACCGTCTCAGAAATGAAGGCCTACAGGTGTCAACTCTGTTTTTGGATATGTCCAAAGCATTTGACACAGTCTCGCCCCAAATCCTGCTAAACAAACTCAACCAATATCACTTATCAAATTCCACTCTTACCTGGTTTCAAAGCTACTTAACTGACAGGTACCAAGTTGTGAAATGGGAAAATTCTCTCTCTCCTCAGCTGCCCATAACTATAGGAGTCCCACAGGGTTCTGTCTTAGGACCACTACTATTCACAGTCTTCACAAATGACCTCCATACCTCCGCACAGCATGCATCTATCATTCAGTATGCAGATGACACTACCTTAATCTGTGCTGCACAAAACATTCCCACCCTCCTGAAAACAACTCAACTAGCATTCTTTAACGTTGAAAACTACCTTACCAAAGCCCAACTTATCCTCAATCCAAAGAAAACTCAGCTCATGATTATAACCAGTTCTAACAAAAACACTGATAACAGTCAATTCACTATCTACTCCACAGATGCTACTGTAATCGCTCCAGTGGCACAGGCTAAGCTATTGGGAATAACCATAGTCTCCCACCTAAAATTTGATAGTCATCTCAACTTAACTATTAAAAAAGTACATGCCAAACTGAGATCACTCTACCGTATCAAACTATTTCTTACCAACAACACAAGATGAGCCAATGCTCGCTCCCAACGTCTGTCCACCCGACTCTATGCATCTCCCATTCTGACTAATCTCAACAAAACTGAACTAAGCAAAATGGAAGCCTGCTATAACAGAATTGCCCGATTTGCTGCAAATTGCTCATATAGAACTCATCACTGTACTGCTCCACTGGCTTGAACTGCCCAACCTCATAACCTACAATCAGCTCTGCTTCTGTCATTCTATTTACCTCCCCAATAAGTGGACTGCCCTCAAAAACCTAGTACAACATCACTCAGCCAAAAGGCCTCTTAGATCATCAAGCAAACTACTACTAGAAGTCACCAACAGCTACAATAGCTTTGGAGATGTGCTATATAGTAGTTCAGTGGCTAAAAAATGGAACTCTGTCCCCACTAGCATTCAAAACACATCATCCAAAGCCTCCTTTAAAGACCTCATCAGGCAACATCTCAAGCAAAGTTGTCAGTGCCATGATTGCTCCCCAGGCTAGTGAAAGTGGATAAGGTATACATACTAAATCTAGAGTACTTGATAATAGTTTTCAATCTTACTCACAAACACTGTATGCACTGTACCTGTGTGCTATGTATTTATTCTACCTATGTTCCAATTTTCAGCTGTACACCACAAATCTATTAATTACCTTTATTTTTAAATTAATATTTTTTGTTTATTCTCTTCACTGTAACTGTTGATGTGCTGCATACCACTGTAAAAACATGTATTTTGTAATTTGTGTGTAGACTGATCATGTCTAAATAACTAAATGTATCTGTAATTTTTCTTTGTGGAGCTTTTCTCCCTGGGCCTCTGCTGAAAAAGGGCCTTTTCGGCTCAGTCAGACACCCCCAGTTAACAAATGTAAAATAAAAAAGTAAAATAAATAATAAATAAATAAAATATTAACTTAATACTAACGGACAAAACTATGTACATCTTCAATTATTGAAGATTTACCCTCCTAATAGGAACAAAAGTCCCAAACTGACAGCCACACTCATAGACTTGAGTTAACCTAAAAGAAGGATTATGCATGCTAAAATGCATGGTGCAGCCTGTGCTTCAGGTCTATATTATAACAGTGAATGCTTAAAATAGTGAACGCTGTATAATTGACCCTAAAATATTGAAATGGCAAAATGTTGAACACACGGAACAGAGATTTTTTTCCCGGGGAAAAAATTGCTGCTCCATAAAAAAACAAAAAAACAAAAAAAACACTAAATAAAATGGGGGGCTTTACCATCCACACCCCCCCCTACTTAAATATACCAACTCCGAGATCGCACCACAGTGGATGAAATGGCAAAGTCCCGAAAATGTCCCCGTGATTTTTTTACCTTGGGGACAAAAAAATGCTGTTCCTTATGTTCGGGATTTTGCCAGTTCGATTAAACAGCGTTCGCTGATTTAATGCTTCTACTAAGTCCTAATTGGTTTTGTCTTACCTTTGTAGCTCTCCCAGCTGGGAAAACCCCTGGATGCTTTCAGAAAACATTATGTCCTAGCCAATTTCACTTTTTTTCCTCAGCCACTCACTCTCCCTCAGACAGTAGCCAGTTTATCTTTATGAGAACCAGACAGCCAGTTTTTCTTTATCAGACTGTTTCCATGGAAACATGAAGGCCAACTGCAGAATTGCTACTAAGCAAACATGTATTTGCTAGAAAAAAGCCTCATAATATTCTTTTTCATTTACTTGCTCTCTCACAAAACTTGTAACCAAATCAATCTAAGGTCCTTAATCCAGTCATTTCACTATGCAAGAATGAGACAAAGCACATTCTTTTTTTCTCTTGTGATGCTTTTTTAACCAAGCATTTTCTTTTGTATTGCAGTGCCTACATTTTTTTAAACTGAAAAAGAAGAAAAAGAGAACAGCAGCACCGGTTTACAATCCCTGTTACACTTAAAAATAACTGAGAAAACTGTACTTTATAACATGTAAAGAAAACCACACACTACAAAAATAGTACTAGTTAAGAAAAAAATCTTTACTTACAGTTAACTTTCTCACTCCTTTTCCCCTCCCCAAAGCATGTTTCAGAACAGTAATGACATGAAGTAGGGCATATGCTTTAGAGTCCCTCACAAGTCCAATGAATTCTAAAGAAAGTCCAATTTTTCCAGATTTTCTTCTGTCGTATTTCACAAATATAATTATTTGACTGGAAACCCACATTGTTACTGATTGTATTCCTGTTCATCTCAATGTGTTACTTCAAGTCAAGTTTTACTACCATTGATGTGCAGTGATCATGGGGTTATAAAGGTTAATTTGTTGCTAGATAATTCTGCCAAACTGAAATCTAAACGAATGTACAGAAGGTTAATTACAGATTATATAGAAGCAAAACAGTCACTATGTAGAATTAACTGGGGAGAGGTGTTCAGTGGAAAAACTGCAGATGGAATGTGGAAAGTTTTGAAAGAGAAATTGAGTGCAAAAAATAAAAAAATGTTTATCATCGGGAGCTAGGCATACAGCATCAGGGGAATATATTTCCATAAGAACAAGATATCTGATTAAGGTGAGAGACAAAAAATATAAGAAATGGAAGAGAGGTCAAACTACAACTTTGAAAACTGAAATAAACAAGCTGCACAAACAGATTAAGGATAGTCTGAGACAAGATCAAGAAAATTTATATAAAGAGATTGAGCATAACCGGAAACCTTTTTTATAGGTACATAAGATATGGAAGGAGTAAAGACACACAAATTGATAAACTGTGTGCAGATTCTAAAATGTATTCTCTGACACAAAAGATTATAGATATATTTACAAAATTGTATTCCAAACAGTTTGGCTCCACAGAAGGGGTAATAAGTTGTCCTAGTGACATCCAGGTAGCCCCAGATACTGGAATCAAATTAGATTATATGAAAAAGAACTGCACAAGCTGGATCCAAACAAAGCACAGAGAGGAGACGGATTTAGTAACAATGACTTGAGAGCAGTTCAGCAAGAACTTATGGTACCGTTATATCAGTTGTTCACTAGGTCATGTAAATATGGAGAGATTCCTCAAGATTGGAGACATGCGCTTATTAAACCTGTCTTCAAGGGAAAGGGGAGTAGGACAAACCAAGAGTCATATAGACCCTTAAGTCTACTTTCATGTTGTGGAAAAATAATGAAGAAGGTTATGTTGCATAAGTTATTGTCAGAACTGGATAAGTTGGGACTTGAAACCATATATCAGCATGCATATGTTGAAAACAGATATATTACCACCTGTAACATGCTGTTCTATAACAATATAACAGCTATGAATGAAAAAATTGTGCTGCGATGTAATTTATATATATTTAACTTCAGCATTTGACAGGGTCATGCACAAAACACTGATCAATAAATTAGTACAACTAGGTATTGATGTACTCTTGATAAGATTGATAGCTGCATGGCTTACAAGTAGGACATGGCAAGTATCGGACAGTAACTAGACAAGTGAAATTCTCGGTTACAGTCAGGGTCTCCTATAGGGCTCTCTCCTAGGCCCCTTGTTTAGATTGTATCTTTCAGACCTAACATTTTCATCTGAGGTGTTCTATAGTCTATATGCAGGTGACCTGAAATTGGGTAAACTGATTACATGTTACAGGTAAGGCATGTCTGCAGAATAACTTCAATAAATTGACCATTTGGGCACAGGAGAATAATATGCTGACAAATACATCAAAAACTAAGCATATGAGATTTGGGAGACATAAACTAAAAGGTGAATATTTAATACAGCACACAGTGATTGAAACTGTAGACTCATTTAAGGACCTGGGTATATGGGTAATTTCAGCTATGAGGATTTCCTAATCAAATCAACCAATTGGTTAATGATAGTTATAGAACTATAGGTTGTATAAAAAGATTTATAAAGTCTAGGAAATCAAAAATGATGAAGTCATTGTTTGTTAGTTAAATTAGACCCAAACTTGAGTATGGAATAACAATATGGAAACCCTATAAAAAAAAAAACCAAGCATGAGTAAACTGGAAAGAGTACAGAGTAAATATACCAAGGCATCCATGGATGTGAAAATTTAAGTTATTATGAAAGACTAAAATATCTGAACTTGTACAATGTCTCTTACAGATATCTAAGAGGAGATCTTAATCAAGTATATAGGGCATTTAGAGACAACTACCTCTGGGAATGTTTGGGGTTATCAGAAAGTACTAGAGAATCATCACAACCCATGTAGAAGATTATATAGGAATGAGAAGTGTACTAATTGGTTCTCTAACAGAGTAGCTGATGCATGGAACAGGCTACCAAATTACATTAAAGCAAGTACTAGTGGGTCTATATTAAATGTTTGAAGTTTGAAAACTTCGAATCTCATATGATTGACATCATATGAGCTAAGTTTTCAAACATTGAACTTTTCAACAGAGATCGCCGTAGGGAATTCTTCCCTTCACTTCAATGTAGTGCGGTCTCGGAGTTGGTATATTTAAGTAGCAGGGGGGGTGAGGGGGGTGCAGGGGGGCTTGCCCTTTGCATAGAGCGTTCAGGTAGTTTTTTTTGTTTTTACTTTGTTTACATTTGAAGTTTGATGTTTGACAACTTTGCTCATATGGAGTTGACTATACGAGATTCAAAGTTTTCAGACTTCGAACTTATAATATAGACCCGTACTAGTTTAGATATTTTTAAAAAAGCCTGGACACTTATTATGGGAACAAGTGTTTTGGTATATTGGCAAGCTAGAAGGGCATTAATGCTTCATTTCCAGTGTACTCCCGGTTATTATAGTCAATTCTCGTGCTCCCTTCCTTCTCTCCAATATTTTTTGTTGAAACATTGGATAAGGTTTTATAGGTACAGTCTCTCTGATGTCTTTATTGCCAGATGAACATGAAACAGAATCTCCTTCTGTTTCACAGCTTACTTTTTGTTGGGCTAACTTTTGTATTTTCTCCTTAGCGTGCACTTCATCAAAGTCTGATTTTGTCCCTCCAGGGGAGAATACCTTGAAGATAGCTGTGTACAGCAGTTTGAATCTCACACCTCCATCTCGACATTCCCTGAATAGTGCAATACATTTGCTTCTCTTCTGCCTGGTGTACAGTGAGCAATCATTCTCCACAAGCAATCTGCTGTCTCCCACTTTTAGTACTTTGTCCTTCTGCCACAGCTCTGTCAGAATCAACTATTTCTGCTGGTAGGATTGCACCTTTACTATTAGAGGTCTAGGATGTTTTTTCATAGCCAGGTTTGGAGCATACACAGAATGTGCCCGTTCAACTTACAACTCCTGCTGTGGAATACTAGTCCAATTGTTTATTTGTGCTTTCATAAAATTAATGCAGTCTGTTCCTTCCAGCTTCACTGGTATTGCTGAAAATCTCAAGTTTTTCCTATGTGCTCTGTGCTCTAATTCTATTATTTTTAAAAACATCTCTTCCTAAGCAGTCTCATATTCAGCCAGCCTTTAGATCCCTGAGTTTTGCAGCTTTATCACCTCATCTGAATATCTAACCAAAGAAAGTCCCTGGTGAGTAAATGTTCTGCTGAATAAAAGTATTCTACTGTAAAATAAGACAAAACAACAGCAGAACAATCTAAGGCAATGCAGGACCATGTAAAAATGACCAGAAGATAAAATAAAGCTGTTTTATTGAATCAAAAATTTTCAATACTTCAAAAACAGGTAAGCGTTTTCACCATAAGGCTTTGTCAAACCTTAAAAATACAGGAGCTTCCCCTTCATCCACTTATATAATTATACAAAAACAATCACATAAGAAAATCAATTAAACAATAAAATGAGCTCTTCCATTGAGGCAGTGAACATTAAAGAAGCAGTAGACATTAAAACCATATACTTTAAAAATATACCAGAACACTAGTACAGCATCAGAGAAATAACTGTGAAGAAACTTCAGCATGATAGTGAACACAGTGAAATGCTCAATATAATACAGAGGGAATTACCTAACTTGCAGGGCTCCTGATTTCATTATGGGTTTCAGTGGGACTTTGTCATTAAGACCTAGTCCACAGTCTGCCCTTAGTCTAAATATCCATTTGAGATCTCTACTTTCTGTATGGTTCCTAATATCACCACCACGTTTGTTAGGTAGAACCACTTCAATGACTAAAAATTTAAATGTATGTAAGCTACCCGCCTGTAAACTATGCTTGGACAGTGCACTATTGTCTGAGCCAACCCTAATATGATAAAGATGCTCTCTGATCCTGTCTTTCAGCATCCTGTCAATCTTCCCTACATAGAATGACTGACAGGATGTGCACTATGCTAAATAGACAATATGTCATATATAACACTTAGCCTTAGCACTGAATACATACTTATGTCCAGTGTCCAGATATATAAAAAAGCCAGTATTATTTATACTCACAAAAATTACATTGTCCACATGGACTTGTAACTGATCCACTTAGGTTACCACTAGATACCACAGAATCTTTTGGATAGCAGAACATCCTTTTAAGATTGTTTATTTTTATATAAAAATTGGTGTATCATCTATGATCTGTCTAATGTCTGGGTCTGTTTTCAGAATCCCCCGGTGTTTCCTAATAATGTCTGTAATGACATTAGCATCTGTGGTATAAAATAGTGGGACCCTGACCTCCATGATATTAACATGATTGTCCACAGAAACCTGTTCAACCACCCTCTTTGAGATGTATGGTCTTGCCACATTATCCCTGAGGCTTCGTATTTCACCTAGTCTCTTGTCTATTTCAGTACTACTGTATCCTCTCATTAATAACTTATTTCGCAAATCTGATAGTTCTTTATAGAAACCCTCATCAGATACATTCAGCCTAGAGGCTCTTACACCTTGGCCTTTCATGATGTACCTGAAGACATAGAGTGCATACTATTCCTATGCAACAAGGTGTTTTTGTAGCAGGACTTTTTGTGCACTCCAGTATTGACTAAGCTATTGCCTAGCCTCTCGATCAGAATGCCTAGATACTCTATTTTATCCAAAGATGAAGCAATTGTAAATTTCAAATAGTCATTCATCCCATTCAACTATTCAAAAAATACATTCAACTATTCTATAGTACCAGTACAAATTAAAAACAATTCATTGACAAAACGATAGAATGGGACATATTCCTGAAAAAGTGCATTACAAAACTTACAATCCTCTTCCCACTTTGCCATAAACATGTTGGCACATGAGGTGCTAATAGCTACTCCATCTTTTTGCAAGTAGATTTCAAGGTCAAACATAAAGGTGTTATTTTCACGTACAATTTCAAGAAACATGCATAACAGATCTGTAAAAAAATTCTGAATAATCACTATGCCTAGATAAATATTCATGTACACATTCAACACCTTGTAAATAAGGATTGTACATCAAGTGTTACAAAATAATAAGTAGTGGTAGTGGATACAGTAGTAATAAAAGTAGAGAAATCCAATAACAATTGTTTAGAGTCCTTCAAAGTGTATACGTTACTATACAAGACCGGTCATAGAAATTTCTCAATGTAAAGGAAAAAGGTTTCTGTCACCCCAGCCACGACCAGCTACAATAGGTCTCATAGGGGGGTTGCTGCCATCCTTATGGACCTTGGGCAAACCCTAAATCATAGGTATAAGTGGATTTTCCACTTTGAAAAAGTTGTATAACTGACGAGTGATAGCCTTACTTTTAAAGCTATCTTCTAACAGGCAGTTTATACTTGCATCATGTCCTGAACATGAGTCATATCAATAATAGAGTAATATTTGTCATCACTTAACATCAACTTCATAGAAGCAAGATAGTGAGTCCTATTCTTATCTACTGGCCTAATTGCAATATTTTTGTCATTCTTAAGCCCCTTTAGTGCAGATCTGTCTGACATTAAGATTATTCCATCTAGTTTTCCTATTACATGGGACGTTATACTACCCTTCATGTGTGTAAATCATCTTCTACCAGCCTATTAAATGCATCAATTAAAGGGTGGGGGTTAGGGATAAGTAAGCTAGTTTTTTTTAAAAGAATGACCTTCATATTACCAAATTCCAGTTTCAACAGAACATTCCTAGGAAAAAGCTTTAAATCAACAATAGTATCAGATATTTCACTCTTGCAAGTAGGAATAAAGGAAAGTCCTTTCGCCAACACTTCCGTTTCATCTTGGTTCAGAGACCGTTTAGAAATGTTCAATATCAATGTCTCCCTGCCCGATATTTAGGAAGTAATTTTAGTAACCTGAGAGTGTTTATGCTTATTGTGATAACATCAGGGTCACTCCGAAAAGCCTTATTGCTTGGATTACTTTCTACCATTTATGTCAATATTCATTTTACCCAATATAATTGAACACCCCTTTTGAAGGATATTGTTGTATTTGACTGGTGGCAGCTGTTACTTTGTAATTTGGGAAAGAGGACATAGCAGGTAAATCTGTGCCAGACTTTCAAAGAGTGTTTGTATGTGTGAATATCAAATATTTAAGACTGTGTGCATCCTATACCTAGAACTGGGACACAGTGCTCTGCAGTGGTTAGTGTGAGGACTAATTTGGGGACATGGAGTGAAACATATAGTTCAGTCCTAGGTTTGGAGCCTGTTTTCAGTGTACTCTTAGGGGACATTGTGTATATTTAGCCTTGCTTTCAGTGACGCTGCCTTACTGAAGACAGTGGTGAGGATTGAGGCCCCTTAGTTACTGCCCAGGGTTTAAGTGGGGTCGTCACACTTACCATAATACCAAAAAAAAAAATGAACACCACCAATAGTGGTAAAACAAGGAACTCAGAAATAAAGACCACTTGTAGCAAGTAAGACTCAAATCTGAATATTTAGTCTATAAATAATTTATCTCCGCTTTCGTCACAAATGATTTCATCAGAATAAATTCATTAAGTTACCCACTTTTTTATGTGAAAAACAACCAATAACAAAAAAAACTATCAGTCAAGTATATAATTAACAACATTCATTGAATTAATAATGTCATTACTTCCAATTAAAAAATTAATTAAAATAACTGTATATATTGTTTATTAAAAATTAAAAGCATTAAGTAACACAAGATAAAAATTATTTAGAAATTTTTAATCTTCTGTCCTTTAAAAAGCATTTATGTTTATAAAATCATTAAGCCCTGATAATCTGTCTGCACCTAATTTAATTTGCCAGACGGTACTTTTTGTTCTACCTTGTTTTTACAATCTCCCTGCCTCAAGTCTGTAGGAACCTGTTCACCTATAGAGAACAAATATTTTTATTTCTCACAGTATCTGGCATGCTTAAACAACACATTCTTCTAATTTTTGTTTTTGATAGCATAAACATGTTCTTTAATTCTGTCTTTCAGCCTCCTCGTAGTCATGCCTATATCATAGGTATTAAATCCAGAGCAGAGGCTGATATATATTACTCCCTTAGAATTACAACTAAATCTGCCAGGAACTGGGATGGTGTATTGCAAGTGTTCCAAAAAATATATGATCCTTCTAATATGTAATGGTATATAGTACAATCCCCACATTTGTGCATGCCAATCTGATTAGTAATGGCATGAGAACTACTGTATTTGTTGGTGGTGTCTTTCTGTAATAATGACTTCAAGTTACAAGTATTTTTGTAAGCAAAGCTGGGGGGGTTCCTATCACTCTGACCAGTTCACTATTTCCTTCTATTATTCTCTAATTGCCACAAATGATGTCATGAATGGCCTGACTGTCTACAGTCATATCTACACTACAAGATGTATTCCTATCCGTTTCTGAATCTTTGTTGAAAGTATTATTTTTTTTTAATGAGGGGGTGTGACGCCGTGCCCTGGCCCAGCAATCAAGGAGCCTCAATCCTCACCACTGACACCAGAGAGGGCGACTCCTAGAAGAGGGGAAAGGATAACTAATACACACAGTAAAGTACAATTTCCCTTAAGTGCACAGAGAGATCACAGTCAGTCTGGGTCTGGTTGCTCCTTTGTACACCAGGTCCCCAATAAGACTCCCCACTGGCACAGCTATAGGGTCCAGGCCTCAGCCTAACTGGGCAAGCTAAAACCTCCAGTACCTTCTCTGTCCAACCAGTGCTTCGTGTCCCTGCCCAAGTAACTGACACAACACACACACACACTTTGAGATAAGTATTTATACAACTTCACAGACACTCCTGGGAATGGTTGACATAGATTCTCCAGCTGTGCCCCTTTACCCAGACCATACGGTAGTAATACCTGCCACCACCCAGCTAATAATATCAGCTACTAAAAGGCCCTTAAAAGGGTGTCTAATTATTACTGTGGAATATTTTTATCTAATGGTAATGTGACTATTCAGTCTAGGCTTATTGGAAGGGCTTAGACAGTAAACTCTATAAATATATAATGTACTCTAAAACATAATTTATCTCTACATAAACCAGCCACAGGTAGAAGGTTTTAAAAATATTTAATAATAAATAATTAAAACACAAGACAAAACTACTACACCGCAGAGAAATCTAAGAGGTCAGAGATCACACAGAAACTTAAAATAATACAGTAAGACAGGTCTTGATTTCAAAGAAAAATAATTAATCTTTGCTAGCTTTAACTGTTCCTACAAGAAATCACAGTGAGTCAGAATGCTGATAAGTTGGATACCAAGATCAAAATGCTTCTAGTCTCTTGTGAGAAAATAGTAGTTAAACATTACTAACAAACATGTCTGCTAGATCCCTCCCAAATTACATCATGTTGTCACTTAGGTTTTCCCAGGCAAACAAACTGCATTATTTAGCAAACTAACACCTGCTCAGAAACTTGCAGCAATAAAAGTCATTTCACATGTATACTCTAATGGAAACCAGAGCAATAAAGCACATTCCACATCTAAATTCAGGTCATAAATTTTAACCTTAAAACAATGGATGTGAAACCTTCATCCAGACTCACTGGAGCTGAATTCTAACATGAAAGGGTCACAAGAGTGCAATGCTGTCACATATTTTGCAGTTCCACATTTCACAGTATTCTTTTACACTCAAGAAAACATGCCTTTATTTTTACATTTATTTACAAATGCCAGAATTATATATCAAATTCTGTTTGACTAGGCTGGCAGCCTTCGCTCATCTTTCCCCAATCGTCACAAGGGGATTTTTTAGGATGGGTGGAAATAATAAACTTTGTTTTGATATAGGGTTGCCACCTTTTCAAATGTCCAAAGTGGGACATTTTTGGTACAAACATCAGATTTTACAGGCCGACACATACCCACACTCAGTACAAAGGTTAGAACTTAACTTTTTTGCATAAATAAAAGCTCATTCCTGTAGTATTTTAGGTGCTTATTCTGTTTCTTACAACATTTAGGTATTTTAGATACAGAATAACTGTTTTATGCAACTATTACATAAAATATAAGAAATAATTTTGTCCTAAAATCTCAGGACATTTGCCATTTTTACAATTTTTTGTCAGGATACAACTGCCCAAAGAAGGACTGTCCCTCGCAAAGTGGGACAGGTGGTAACCCTATTTTGATATAATTAACTTCTCACTATTTAACAGCAATTGTTTTTGTATCGCCTCTCAGTAAATAGGGATGTAATAAAATCCATTTCTTCTCTGAATTTAGTTTCATCTGTGGTCATTCTTGAAGCCCTTATGTATTGACCCCTTGTTATGTTCTTTTTAACAAATGAAGGATAGTGCCTTTTGCAATGTAAGTAGTTGTTTGAAAAGGAATATTTCCTATAGATACTACTTTCAAATTACTTAGCTATTTCATTCTGTCTGATACTGATATCTGGAAAGCTAACTTCTCTACTTTTATCACCCATTGTGGATTTTAAAAATTCTGATTCTTGATTCAAATTATTTAATATATTCATACTATCATTTTCTGAACCTTCTATGATGAAAAACAGGTAATCTACAACCTGCTAAAATATACCACTTTTTTCTATCCGTAATGGGGGTAAACACCTGCCACCATCCCAACACAATATTGGCGAAAACAGGGGCAGCTGCTGAACCCATCGCTACACCTTTAACTTGTTTGTAGAGCTTTTTGTTAAAAGTAAAGTAATTGTTGTCCAATAGAAAATCTAAAAGGGTACATTAAAAGTTGATGTTTCCATTTGAAATATCAGTGAACTTGTTGAGATACTGTCTTAAATATTCCATCCCAGTTTCATGAGGTATAGTAGTAAACGACAAACATATATCAATGGTTAACAAACAGTTCATATTAGAATCAAAAACATAAGTTGCATTGAAATTTCAGTTTCTGTAAAAAGTCCCATGAAACTAATGTATAAACACGTTTTTTTGTATAATGGGTATCATTACAGCAGTGAGGAATAAGGATATACCTTTCATTATATAATTAAGAGCTGACACTGTTGGTCTAAAAGCTGGGTTCTGAGGGTCTTTGTGTATCTTGGATATCCCGAATAGTACACCTGTGATGGGATTGTCAGTCTTTTTTAATCGGAAGTAATTGATGTTATTAATTCAATGAAGGTTATTAATTAAATACTTGATTGTTAGTTTTTATTGGTTATTTTACAAATAAAAAGAATTGGATAACTTGATGAATTTATTTTGATGAAGTCATTTGTGATGAAAACAGAGATTAAATTAGTCATATGCTAAAGATTCAGATTTGAGTCTTTCTTGTTACAAGTGGGTTTTGTTTTTGAGTTCCTTGTTTCACCACTATTGGTAGTGTTTATTTTTTTTTATTTTTTTTTTGGTATTTAGTTTTTATTTTAACATTATTGATGGCAAATGCAATGGGAGACGATCTATTAGAATTGTCCATACAGCCTAACCCAGATAATCAAGAAGGATGAGGTAACACTATGCTTCATATTTTACTGGAGACTGTGGGTGAACTACAAAAATCCCTTTCCCAGTTAACTCAAGTGGAGAACGATTTGTGGGCCATTGGGACTGAGAGAGTTCAGAGGAAGACCAGAGAATCATCACTGAATGTAAGCCACTGGTCAAATTGAGTTCAAAAGCCTTAAGTTACGTAAGGTCTAAAGTTGTTACTTCTTGATTCAACACCAATTGTGACCCATTTAAAGACACTGGGTGAATACCCAGAACTGATACAATCAGAAATGAACTAAGAGAATTGTGCAATGACTTGGAGAGACAGCTAAGAAAATTTCGAGCGTTGGACATAAAAACTAAATATTTCAAAAGGTGTATAGAGTTGCTTATTGTCCCAAAAAGTTTAAGGTTCTTCATATGCCCCAGCAGCATTATGACCACTGATTCCTTTATTTTATTTTATTTTTATTTATTTTACATTTGTTGACCGGGATAGTCCGACTGGATGCATGTCCATTTTCAGCGGAGGCCCGGGGAGAAAAGCTCCAAGGGTAAGCAGATACAACACTACATAATACCAGCATTACATATTACAAACAGACTATTTACAGAGATTACATAAGTAAGCAAGTTAAACAAGTTCCACAGGTTACAGTTAATTCTGAGCGCACGTCAGGATTAAATTAAATTACACAGTAAACTGGTTAGCAGATTTTTACACATTCTAGAGAGAGTTAGCCAGGCTTGATACATTGACATAGCCAGTTAAGTGACAAATGTTGTTTGAGTCTTGTTTTAAATTGACCTAAGGTGGAAAGTAAGGTAATATCAGCTGGAAGAGAGTTCCAGGATCTACTTACAGAGTTTGCAAAGAGAGACTCACCGGCTGTGTTATTATTTTTGCTTGTCTGAATTAGTAGTCTGTTAGAGGATCGAAGTGGTCTAGGATTGTTATAGGGGGTGATAATATTTTTAAGTGCAGGAGTATTGTCTGGATTATAGAGGATTTTATAGGCCATAATCAGTTGGTTATACTGGATTAGGCTGGGTAGTTCAAGCCACCCAAGCTGATTTAGATTGATGCAATGATGCGTCCTAAAAGGCAGCCCAGTGGCAAACCTGGCAATATGGTTGTAGCAAATTGAGAGTTTGTTAAGGACAGTCTTGTTTAAATGTTTATTTCTACACTCACAGAATTTTTTAATAATGCCAGCTTAGATTTTCTGAGACTGTTAGTTGAAAACAATCAAAATTTGATGAAAGTGGTAAAGGAGAATGTACATCAAATAGTTCAGAGTATACAGTCAATATTATTGAGTGCCAGGAAAGAAGTTTGAATATGATAACATACTACAGAATGTAGAACGCTTTGAGAAAACTGTTACAGCCTGAAAAATTAAGAAGTTGCAAAGGGACACTATTGAATATCAAAATGGGACTGGTTTTCTACATTTGGACCCTGTTAATAACAAAAAGAAAAAATACCCCTTGCAGAATGTTAGAGAACGTGGTTCTTTAAGAAATATTGAAGCCGACATTATATCCATTTGAAAGGCTGATAGTAATTCCAGGATAACCAGCGATAACACTATGCTTCAAATTTTATTGGAGAGACTGGGTGAGATGCAAAAATTCCGTTCCCAGTTAACTGAAAGATGTGGAGAACGATTTGTGGGTCATTGGGCGAGAGAGTTCAGAGGAAGATCAGAGAACCATCATTGAATGTAACCCACCAGTCGAACTGAGTTCAAAAGCCTTAAGTTACGTAAGTTTTAAAGATGTTACTTCTGTACTCAACACCAGTTATGACCGGTTTAAAGACCCTGGGTGAATTCAGATTTGAGACTTCCTTGCTACAAGTGTTTATTTTTTATTTTTGAGTACTTACCATAATGATAACTCCATGCTGTCTGATTTTCATCCAGTTCAACCTCCCTCTCTTCTGCTCACTTAACAAATTGACACGCACAGCTTTAAGATGACCAGCTGGGCATTACTCTATACCCTGTCTATGAACAGTCCTGTCTGACTGTGTCCCTGTCTCCTTCTCTGTTCTTGGGTTCTATATTCTAATATGTGGCCATAATTTTGTCTTATTTGTATTGTAGAGTGCAAACTCGATCTGAGGTACTAGGGTGGAGTTCAGATAATTAAGCATAGGGGAGTAGTCAGAGCCCTGGAACTGTGGAAGCTTCAAAATCCATGCTGAGGTCGGATTTGGATGGGTCTGACAACCCATCTGTTAAACTGGACAAAAATTAGAGAACATGAATCTATTGTTATGGTAAGTACATAACATTCATTTCACTTTAAATCTCTGGTAGTGAAAAATAAGGTATTGCAACCTGCTATAGAAAAGAAAAAATAGTTTCTAAACAAAGAGCATCTTCTCAGCTTCATACAGTTTTTTGGAAAAACAGCCACTTCAAAGTTCATTTTCTCTGCTGTCTTACAAATGAATTACAAAACCTTCACCTCAAATTTCCATCCATTACGGAGGCCAAATCCAAAGCATAACCTGTTGCTGTATGTAAAATGTAATTGGTGTGATTCTCCAACTTTTATGGACTGTGAACTGAACTACAACTTTTTCGGGAGGGCGGTTGATAGCCTCCAATGTTGTAAGTTATTTGACTGTTAGTTATTTTGTTAATATTATGAGATGAATATTGTTTATATTAACATAAATGGTTTAACCACCATCAGGGCTGGCCTTACTTAAACTGGTGCCCTGAGTGAGAAGTCTCCATTGCAGACCCCCATCCCATCCTGGCCTACTCCCAATATCCAGATTACTTTTTGTTCTTCCTTTTTTATACAGTCATTCAAATCGGTCATTCATTCAGCCAGTTCTGTCTAAGCAAGACTGCACTATGATAACTGTGCAGGAAACAACTGCGTTAAGCTGGGGGTCTGGAGGACGCAAGATGCCCAGAAGTGCTCTGAGATACATTTTAGAGTTTTTTAAACAGCCCTTTTCTCCCGTGGTTGCCTGAACAAAAACATGATCAAAGAAATTTGGTGTTACTCTCTTTCAACATTCTTTCTTTATTTCTTGCTTAACAATCTTTTTTACTATTCACCGTGGTTTAGCAGTTTAATTTTTTGAGGGTGGCATTATGATGCAAGTTGTAACCATATATTTGATTTGCAAATTAAAAAAAAAATCTTTGACCAGTATGGCACATGCTGATGATGGCACAGATGCCTTTGAAACCATTGTAAGTAAGTAAGTAAGTGTAATTGTAAGTGCTCAGTGTTCGACATCTTGGTGCCAGTGGTTCCTCTTTAGCTTCAGTTTCAGAGTCTTTGGTGCAGAACATCAGAGCCAGTATCAGCTTATTGGAACAGAGTTCAATCTCTGCAGTTCCTTATATCTTGCCTGGAGTATTAGGGTGGATTTGATGGTGCAGAGGGGGGCAGAACAGAGCTCCATGCAAGGATGCATGTGATGGCCACTGATTCCACCCCGAGAAACCACCAGCATTGGGGCTTTTAACTGTTCATTGGGCTTGCTTCTTCAGGACATGGGGGCTTGTAGGTCAAGACTGTTGAGATCCAGGGTACCCTGTTCCCAGATTTCCAATGACTCTTCTCCTAACCTCTGTAGGAAGAGGAAGTGCAAGAGGAAACGTAGACTACACTTCAGTGTCCCCCTCCCTATGTACAGATTATTTAGTTTACATTTGTTTACTGGGAATGTTTGACTGCACACAAGTCCTTTTTCAGTGGAGGCTTGTGGAGAAAAGTTCCATGTAAAATAGAAGATATTAAAATATATATAAATAAGCTAATATACAACACAAAGGAAATTTTATATTTACATAAAATAACATAAAGTAAAAGTAATTATGCAAATATTGATGAACAGGTTAAACATAGTTGTCAGAGAAATGTATATAAAACAATTATGTTAGGAGTCTTGGTGAAGAGGAGGTTCCCCAAATCCCCTACAGAGAGCGCATCTTTTAGTGACATATTAGAAATGATGAGACATTGGGTATCCTGAACTGAGTGAGCTGTGGTCACAGCTGGAAACGCAAGTGGCAGCCATGAGCACAGCATTATCAGTAGCCATGCATCTACTCCACAATGTCACAAATGGAGCAGCTATGGCAGTGGGGTCAGACTGTTGATGAGAAGACAAACCTGTCTGTGCCTTACAAATTTTGCTGACCATTGTAAGGAGGCACTAATCAGTGTCCTCCTTGAAGGCACCATCTTGCCTTGGCAACAGCAGAGTAAGGAGAATTTGCACTGTGAGCACGAGGCCAAAATGTGTACAGCTGTTGGGGTGAGGTTTGGGATTCCTCAAAGAACAATCCAGCTGAATCAAAAAGGGCCAAGAACTTATGGTCTGTAGGTCCCAACAATCCCCAAAAAGGCAACAGCAGGGCAGAAATTTCTGGGGCAGGAAATACTACCAATGATGCTGCCACTAGAGATCATAGTCATTGTGGTCAAGTCCCAGTTAAAACCTTCTCAAGATTTATTCTTCATAGGATGTCACTGTATAAGAGACCTATAATGAGGCATAGCAGGGTTCTAGAGGATCCTTTTGGGGATTTTTCCTCTATGAATCATGAAGGGCTACCTGTTATACCCTGGAGGCAGTCTGGATTCATCTTTCTGTACACCTTCTAGCATGGCTGATTATCTGACAAGTAGATAAGGGATATTATATCCAGCAGTTTCCTTATTCCCTGTTTGGAAATGTTAACAAGTCTGACAATCTTTCCTTTGACAGTCCCACCCCCAACTAAGGAAGGCAACCTTGAAGGAGGCCTAGTGCTTCCTTCAGAAAAGAGTCATCCAGGTGGTCCAAACTGACCAGAAATGATCCTGACTTTACTCCATATTTCTCATATTGTTCAAAAAGACAAAGAACCTCAAGCCAGTTTTCAACTTAAGTCAACTGAATTAATTTGTGAAAAAAGAGTTCTTTTGAATGGTTTCATTGTAGTCAGTCCTGCCATGTCTTTGGGCAGGAGACTGGATGTCTTCTTAAGATTGTCAATATGCCTACCTTTACATACATATCAAAGGCATCAAGAAGATATCTCCACTTCAAGGTAGGAGCCAGTCATTATCAGTTTTGGGCACTGCATTTTGGACTCACCACAAAGCTATTGTTGTTTACCAAATTCATGACCCCAGTAACAGTTCACTTGTAACTTTTGGATGTATGGATTTTTCTGTACCTAGATGATTGGCTCCTACAAGCCTCCACTATGGAAAGGTTTCTCTTTGCAAGACAGTATTTTCTCCGGATCTGTATGCCCTTGGGGATCACGGTCATTGTGGCCAAGTCCAAGTTAGAACCTCCTCAAGATTTAGTCTTTACAGGATGGCAAGTTGGACATGTGAACCAGATAGTGAAATTATCCACAGAAAAAATGTTATCAATAATTAGAGGAGGCTAGAAGATATTACAAGAAAATCAGACTTCTGCTACTGCCATACTCAAGATGTTGGGGCCCATGGCATTATCAGTTCAAATGGTTTCTAATGCAGACAACAACATGCTGATTTTGCAGTGGAGACTAAAACCAGTGGGATCAGACTTCACAACCCCATACATCACTAGATCAAAATTTTAAGGGACTGCAACAAGAGCTTACTGTGGTGGACAGACCCACAGAATGCTTCAGCAGGAAGGGCTGGTTGGACCACACCTTAAAAAAACTGTGATCTTGAATGTCCATTCTGGGTTGGGGGGCATCGTCAAAACAGCACAGCCCAGAGAATGTGGACTTCACAAAAGGCCCTATTACACATCAGCATTCTCAGGATGAGAGCAGTCCTCTTAGCACTGCAAGCTTTTCATAACTCACACCCTTATGTTGCAGTATCTATACTGTTGGACAACATGGTAATATAAGCAAGCAAGCAAGAACATGTTCATGTCTCATGTATAGAGAAGCTGTAAGGGTATAAGAATGGCTTGTGTCGATAACTGGAGTCATCCACAGTAAAAGTGGACAAGTTGTGCAGACAAATACTACTTCTCTGTGAATGGTTTCTCAACAACAAGGTAACTTTCAGCATTTTTCAGACGCAAAAATGACCCTGCTTTCATCTTTTTGTGTCATCTTACAATACCAGATGCCCACATTTCTTCAGCATCATTCCTCATACAGGACAGTCAACAGACAAATTCTCCCATAATTGGCCCCCAGGTCTCCTGTATCCCTTGCCTTCTCTTCCACTAATACCCAGATTCCTTCAGAAAGCTAGAAAGTGTAAGACATCAGTCATTCTCATAACTCTTTTCTGACTTTGCCAGTTATTGTCTTCCTTGGTGTGACCTCACCTGTAGAAGAAACCCCTTCTTCTTCGTCTTTCACGGACCCCATCTCTGCTGATGCACCTGCCAGCCAGTTTCACCTGGACATGCACTACCTTCTTCTACTCGCGTGATTTCTCGACTTTCATTATTGGCCAGAAACTTTTCATTACCTCCAGATGTTACTGATCTGATTGCAACTTCTCAGAGGCCTTCTACAAGAACTATTACAAAGGTAAGTGGAAAAAAGTTCATGATCTGAGCACAAAAACATGATGTAGTGCCTACATCAGTTCCCCCTTGCAAATGTCCTTATTTTTTAACAGAACTTTTCAGTAAAGGGGATAGTTATTTGTCAAAGTTATTTGACAGTTATTTCATATTTTTATAGTAGTTTTCAGTGTACTTATTTGGCTTCCTTTGAAATCTGCAACCCCTGGTAAAACTATCTCCATTTTGGATCTTAATTTTGTCCTCAAAAGACTAACCAAACTGCATTTTGAACCAGTAAAGTTGTCATGGAAAACTGCAATATTTGTGGAAATTACTTCTGCAAGAAGGATTTCAGGTCTGTATGCTGTATCCTGTCAATATCCATAAATAATTTTTCATCCATTTAGAATCATTCTTAATTGTAATCCATCGTTTATTCTAAAGGTTGCTTAGCAGAGTAATTTGAATCAGTCTATACATTTACCATTCTTTCTTTCCCCAAGGTATTCCAGTAAAGGTGAATACCATCTTCATTGTCTGGATGTGCAAAGACAGCTATGTTTCTATCTAGACCATACAAAAAACATCAGGAAAGACGAACAGCTATTTGTGAATTTTTCCTCAGCCAGGAACAGTCATAAAGTTTCCAAGATTAGCTTACTGAAGTGGTTGTCGGATTGTATAACACATTGTTACACCTTTGCTTCTGGCCACACAATTGAGAGCTCACTCAGTGAGGTATCAGGCCATATTTCTTACTTTTCTACATAACTTGCCAGTAGATGACATAGCAGTGGCTGCTACTTGGTCATCCTTGCACACCTTTGTCAAACATTATAGCCTGAGTACTCTTTCCAAAGCTAGGGCTTCATTTGCAGCAAATATTCTAAAGGGCTTGTTGGCTTAGCCACCCTAAGTTATCTGGGGACTCAGTTTAATGGTTCCAGTATCTGGACAACACCTGAAAAATACATATGTTATGTACTTACTAGAATGTTGTAATCTTCTGGTCTCTGTATGGACACTGAAACATTCTTCTCACCTCTCCCTGTCAGAAATGTCACTGTCTAAGGGACATGTAGTGAGGCAACATCTGTCTTTTTCTTTGGTCTTTTATTGACCGGTTCATGGGGATTACTTTGTAGTAGAAGGTAGTTGGAGTCTATCACTCAATCTGGCGATTGCCTGCAGAGTTTGGGATTATGGGTAGGGGAAGAGCTGGAGCTTGTTAGGAGCTGTCATTAATGAAGACACTGGAGGTGACCAGTGTGTATGATGGTTGTTGAATAATTTTCTAGTTATATGCAGGCAAACTTTATCTGAAGAATTTTAGGGCAGAAGAGGGGGTTGTGGGTGGGGGAAGAGTCAGAGCCCTGGATCCACAACTTATAAAGGTGCCAAGGTCAGATATTGTAGAATCCAATAACCCAAAGTTTGAACTGGATGAAAACAAGATAAAACAGGTCTAGCATTATTGCAAGCACATAACTTTCATTTTACAGTTATCTGCAAACTTGGTTATGAAATTGCAGTACTAATTTGGGGCAAGTGCAGAGGTTTTGTTCTTTCCATTTTCATTCCAAAACTTGTAAGACAGATGCAGTTTTCTTCTAACAGGCACAAGAACTGATATTTTCCTTTCCTCCAATTCCCGTGCTTCAGGAGGTGCTACTCTGTGCCAGACAAAACAAAGCAGGACTACTACTCATTGCCTCAGCATGGTCCACATAGCCATGGTTTTCACATGTGCTTTAGCTGACTTGTTAGCCATCACTGAGGCCACATTAAAAAGTGCATTACTTTTTATGTAATGAGGTAGAGTTCTGTATTTCAGTAAAGTGTATCCCCACTTTCTGCAGTGAGGAGGTTAATCATAGGATCATATGAGGTTACTAGGCTATTGACCCGGAGGTCATTTCAAACCTATCTGTTTCATCCCAATGTAATACTATAGATACTCTAATAAATATCCAGGATTGTATTTAGTAATGACTGCCCATGTTCAGGAGGGTTGTGGGCGATATCCTTGGTAAGAATTTACGGTGCCCCTTCCACTCATCCAGGTTATTTTGGAACAGTGTCATAGAGGTGCTCTGCTTCACATGAATTGGCAACCTATTCCAAAAATGCATCAGTCACTGGGAGACATATCTGTCCCTCCAATTATAGAGTCTTTTCCCCTTGATATTCTTTCTGTATTTATTTACCAGGAAAGTCCAACTGGACATATGTCCATTTTCAGTGGATGCCCGGGGAGAAAAGCTCCAGAAATAAAGTAAATAGTAAACAATGGTTAAATAATACAATTAGAGTAACAGTAATTATAACAAAGACACTTATTGAATGAATACCCAACACACTACAGAGGTAAACAGGTATAGATATATAGTGGTCAAATATTAGTAGGGTGGGTTGGAAGAAAGCTTATTGATGGAGTAAAACAGAAGAATTGAGCTATCCAGGGGAGTTGCAAGAGCAGAGCCAGGAATTTGTAAAGTATGTTTTTAGGATTTTTTTAAATTGTATTGTTGAAGTATTAGCCACTACTGAGTTAGGTAGGCTATTCCATATTTTGGAAATGTAGTTGGAGAAAAGAGATTCTCCTGCTGAGTTTTTTGCTTTAGTGACTTGTAGAAGTTGTTTGTTGCTAGAGTGGAGAGATCTTGAAGAGGAGTAGGGTTGTATTATATCTTTGAGAGCAGGGGTGTTTTCTGGTTAATGGAGTATTTTTGTGCAGATTAGTTGATTAAAGTGAAGCAGTTGAGGGAGTTCAAGCAACTTGAGCTGCTTGAGTGATAAACAGTGATGTGACTTGTCAGAGGCTTTTGTGGCAAATTTGGAGATTTTATTATAACAGGCTTCGAGTTTGGCAAGGTCGGTTTTTCGGAGGTTGGTTAAGATTGGGGATGCATATAAGACCGTTGACAACAGGTGTGTTCTGGGCAGAGTGACTTTTGTACTGTTTGTTAGAAATTTGTTATTTTTATATAGGAGGCCAAGTTTCTTGTGGACTTTTTTTGATGCTTTGGGCAAGATGGAGATCAAATTTTAGGTTACTGTCAATTACAACCCCTAGCAATTTGGTTTGGGTTGTTGGAGTGATTATTGTTTTTTTTTTTTTGTTTGTTTTTTTGTTTTTGATGAAGATGTGGAAGGTTAGAGATGGTGAGGTTTTCCTAGTTGGGCAGAAGAGAAGTTGTTTAGTTTTATTGGGATTTAGAATGAGTTGGGAGTTGGTCAGCCAAGTTTCACCAAATAAGAATCTTGGGTGATGGTATGAAGATCTTTGAGAGAGGAGGCTGAGCATATCAGAGTGGAGTCATTGGCATTCTGAATCACTGAGGCATGGAGTGAAGCTGATTGGTGAAGAGAGAGAATAGAAGGAGTCCAAGGATGGAGCCTTGCAGGACCCCTAATGTGACTGGGAGAAAGGGTGAAAGGGATTGTTGCCAACAGATGACCTGTTGATGTCCTGCGAGGTAGCTTTGGAACCAAGTAATAGCAGGGTTGATGAGGTTAAGGGTGGAGAGAACACTGATGAATTTGCAGTGGTTGACCATATCAAAGGCCTTGGACAGGTCCAGGAATATGGCTGATACAAATTGGTCATTGTTTCCTTGCTGGCTAACTTTGTAAAGGACATTAGGGCTGTGGTGGTACTGTGAGAGGAATGAACACCATGTTGGGTATGAGATAGGAGATTATGTATAAGGAGGTAGTCCCTAAGTTGGATGTGGATGACCCTTTCAAGGATTTTGGATGGGGGGAAAGAATGGCAATAAGGTGATAGTTCAACAGAGCTGCCTCCTTTATGTAATGGTAGAATATGAGAGATTTTCCATATAGCAGGGACATGTGCTTCTGATATTGATCTGTTTATGAGTATTTTTTCTGGGTATGTGATAGCTTCAGCTGCAATATATAGGTATTCAGGGACATTATCAGTGGCTAAGGCAGTTTTATGTTTTTTAGTAATTTTGTGAGGGTATGAATGGATACTTGGTTTAATGTAAATTGGTTGGGGCATTATGTAGGTGTGTATTATTATGGTTTGAGATAGGAGTGGTAGGGTTAGAGTTAGTCTGGGTGTTTGCAAGAGCTTGAATGGAGTCTGTAAAGTAGTTATTAAACTGAGTTGCTAAGTTTTCAGAATTGTTGGGTGTTTTAAGAGTGGGAGTAGTTGTTTTACCTCATTGCAATAAATTAAGTGCAGCCCAGAACTTTTGTGGATTATTTTGATGTTTAGTCTGGATATTGTGGTAGTAGTTGCATTTATCTAATTTTATTAGTTTTTTGTTGTTTTGTTTTGTTTCAAAGTTCAAGGAAAGTTTGATAGTGTTGGATTTATTTTATGGAACTGTACCCAGGTTTATCTCTGGCTTTGAGTAGGGATTTGGATTCTTTGGTTAGCCAGGGTGCATAGTTGGATTTTACTGTAATGTTTCTAGATGGTGCATGGTAGTTCAGTATCTCAAGGAAGGTGGTGTTGAAAGAGAGTACGGCCTCGTCCAAGGGCTGGTGTTTGAGATGTTCCCAAATGCAGCTTTTTAGAGCAGAGATAAACCTATTTGGATCAAAGTTTTTTGTTTCTAATTAGGCAGAAGGAGGTTTGATGGGTGGAGTTTCATAGGAGAAAGGTTGGGTTGTGGTCGCTCAGGCTGTCTGGGAGGCAGCCTGAGTAGGATGACAAGTGAGGATTGTTAAGTAAATTCCAGTTGAGTATGGATTGATGCTTGGAGGTTTTATCAGTTCTAGTGGGAGATGTGATGACATGGGTGAAACCATAAAGGTTAATATGAGATGTAGTATTTGGAGAAGAACAAAGGAGCCAATCAATATTAAACTCTCCCATCAAGAAAGTTTCTTGTGGGAGAGACTTGGAAGTCCACTGAAGCAAATTTTCAGGTGTGGCAATGTTGTTGCCACCTATGATATTGAGGTGTTTGTTGGGGTTAATAGTTAATTTAGCAAAAATTAATTCAGCATTTACAAAGTCAGGGATAATAAGGTCAAGGAGGTCGGGTGTCAGGTGGTCTTTATGTAAGATAGCTACTCCCCCCCTTGTTTATCTTGTCTTTGCATAGAATATTATAACCTGGGGCAGGGATTTCATTACTGTTGATACCTGATTTTAGCCATGTCTCTGTCAAAGTTACAATATCAGGGGAATAGTGGGACAGTAGAGCATGTAGGTTATGAATTTTGTTACCTATGCTTCTTACATTCATGTTAAGGAGGAGAATGGAAAATTTGTTTCATTGGTAGAGTATAGCAAGATTTGATTGAGCTAACCTGGGTGCTGAACTGTAAGTGAGAGTGGGACCAGACTTGGGATGAATGTCTCCTGAGAGGTTTAACTGTTTAAATATGTGAAGAAGGAGTTTGGAGAGCTTATATTGGATTTTAGTGTATCTAAGGGAACCAGAGATGCAGTTAGTTGAGGAAAAAAAATTAAGTGTGTGATAGTCTGGGCTGGTGGTGTGGAATAGGTTTGGAGCAATAAGAAACTGTTGAGAATTGCATGGCTTCTAACATGTGGAGGTATGCCAGGGAGGGGGAGTAGTGAAACATAGGGCAGTGTCATATGAAGAGCGGGTATATAAGAGAAGTAGTAGTGAGCTGGTAGTAATAAAGAGCAGAGTTATATTTAAGACTCTCATGTTGAGGTGGATCGCTTATGTGAGTAGTTGAAGGATTTAAGAAATGATAAGTATGTGACTTGTGTTAATGTAAGGGGTGAGGGAGTGTCTGTATTAGGGTTTGATAATGGGAGTGTGGTGCAGTGGGATTGGTTGAGGGTTGGGTGGGTGTGGCTGTGTTTAAGTATAAAAATAGCGACAGTGGTGGTGGGTGGGAATTGGGGTTAGGGTAGGGGAGCAGAGTGAGCTTGAGCATAGCAAGGGCGAATGGACTGGGTAGAAACCATGAGGCAGGTGGGGCTAAAGAAAAACTATCAGCTGTGTAGTATTCAAACAGGTGAGTGTTTAGCACTAGCAAGCCTGTTCGTTCCTGTCCTTAGCATGAAGCAGCTTGTTACAAGACTGTATAAGATGTTGTTTCAAAGGAGTTAAAAAAGTGTAAGAACCTAACTGAGTCTGCTTAATATGAGAAGTTTTGGGGTGGAAATCTTAGAATCTAGCATCCGACAAGTGTGCATGCAACTTGAAGTAAGGTCTGTGATATAGACAATTACAGCTAGGTATTTAGAAAAACATACACTGCAGATGGCTTAATCTTTTTGTAGAAAACAATCAGTTGTTGTTACGAAGGTCATATGGTAGTGAGTGTAATTCTGGTTTGCAGTGGACCCTGAGGTGATACGTGTGGTTCACAGTGAAGGAAATTGTAAAGGGAGGAGAGAAAGAGACATTAATTGTTGAAAAGCTAGGTTTAGATAACAGATGGTTATTAAGGGCTGGTAGAAGGAAGTGAATGTTTAAAAAAATTTGAAGGAGGCAGAAGACTAGTAGAAATAAAGTTATAAGAATGCTGCTACAATATTTACAAGACTAACTTTGCATTGTAAACAAAAGTAAATGACTAGCCGCTAGGAAGGCATGCACTCATAAGTGGAAAATGTTCTTCCAGTACACAAAACAGCAGGATTATAGAACATTTTACTTGTCTGAGTTTAAGATATTTTTACTTGCTTAATATCATTTTTTCAAGTTTAATCTGTCTTGTTATTCAGACAGATTGTTGTGTGTCTGGGGCTCTCTCTCTTAGAAGTACAAGACCTGATACTGCAAGTTCAGACACTTCAAAGGATAATGAGCAGTTTTGACAGCAAACAGTGAATTCAAAATCTCTGTTATACTTTTACAGAGTTTCTTTTGGGTGGGGGTTGCCCCATCGCCCAAAGAGTTTCTGTGGGAGGCTCCCACCCCAACAGCCCCTTGCTACTTGCACAAAATAAATCCAAAATTGCTATACCTCAGAACAAGGTAATACTACAGGACATATCTCTTAACCTCTTAGTACAAGAAATGTGAACAAAGACAAAAATAACAGGGGGACAAAGGCCCAAAATCAGGGACACATTTTAACTATTGTTCATGTAAACATAGAAGGTTGATAGAATAACAGCATTTGCAAAAGCAAGCATTTTCTGAAGGATATAACGTCTAAAACTAAAATGTCTATCCCTATTTAGTAACTTCAGTCGGCAATGATTTGCCAGAAAACCACAAATTTTATAAAGAGCAAACCAAAATATGAGGCAAGATTGCAGAACTTTGAGAGGTCTATTCCAAAATACCATAGTCTTAGAATTAATATGTATTCCCTTATTCACACTTATGTGTTTGCTGTTCCAAGGATCATAATTACTGTCATTGGGCTTTCAGTGAGTGCCTATATGTCCTTAGTTTTACCGCAGACTAAGTCATCACTTATGCCTAATATAGTGTCTACCGTGTCACTCAACAAGCAAGTCCAACTGTCTTCTTTCTCATATGAGAGAACAGAGAACTCCTTTTATATAGCCTAGACATTCATCTACACCTGAGATTTTTTTTTAAACAAAAAACATCTTTATTGAATTATCACTTATGACATATTTATTGAATTATCACTTATGGCATATTAATTGAATTATCACTTATGACATATTCAAACATACATTTATATAAATGAAAACAACTCACATTGACATATTTTCAGTTACAAACATACTTCACATAAAATCTTCTGTACAAAGCATTACATAGCTTATACAATTCCTGCCTTCCCTTAAACGTCATTTCTCCTCCAAAACATTATTCTGCATGTATTATTCCCACAATTTCCATTTCTTTCTATGTAATTTGCTCCTGACTTTTCTAAAGATCCCATTTCCAGTTCTTTTATCTCTGTTACTATATTCATTACTTCTAGTATGGTTGATTTAGACTTTGATTTCCATTTTCTAATAATTGCTTTTTTGGCAGCCACCAGAATTAAATTCAGTAAGGCCTTGCTGTGTGTTGGCAACTACAATTTAGTATCACAGCTCAAAAGAAAAATCCTTAGTTACACTAATATGCTTCCCTAGTATTTCTGGCAGAGTAGTCTGCATAGAACATTTAAAGTCTGCCAACTCATTACACCCACCAAAAAATACGTTCCCAGTTATCTTTTTCTTCCACATCACACCTCCAACATTTGCAATCTACAGAAAGAAAAATTCTTTGGAATCTGCTTGGCTATAAAAATAGCTATGCAAACACTTAGTAAAAATTCTAAATCTAATAGACTTTGTTGAAATTTTGGGAGACATACATACTTAGTTGCAAATTTACCAGCCATACATATATCCTCCCATTGTTTCTTTGTGAATTGCTTATTCAGTCTGCCTTTACAGTCCTTTCTAACCCCTCGTATTGATTCCTGTAGTTATCTTGCAATATTTTATATGCCCTACTAATTATCCCTTTTTAACAGCAGCTTCTCTTCTAGATTCTACTAAAAACTCTATCAGTGCTAGGCTTACACTTAGGATCCCACTATTGTTTTCTGTTTACCTATACTCTATCAATCCTTGATAAGGAAGGCAATCTCTAGCCTGCAAATGTATTCTTGGCTTCTCCCCATTCCGTTACCTTTCCCTCTCTAATTACTTGCTCCCAATGCCTTGGTTCCTTTGCCAGTTTTCTCCATTAAATTCCAGCCCCCTCTTGCCTATTTTCGTTACCCTTAATTGCAGTCATCCCTATCTGCAGAATCACCTTTCTTCATTCTGTCGTTGGCTTAGTTCTTACAATACTTTTTGTTGCTTTATGAATATAATATTGCATATGGTTATTGTTTTTCTCCTTAAGGATCTGCCTTCAAAATTCCAGTCTCTCCTTGTTTTTTGAGGTTCCTCCCCATTTCATCATCCTCCATTTCCAATTTGAATTATAGCTTTCTGCTTGTGTTTTTTTATAGGAGCCAGAATTGTGTAGCTCTGAAATACACCTTCAAATCAGGTAATCCCAAACCACATTGTTCTGTTTGAAGGATCAACTTATCCCACTTGACTGTTGTCCTCTTCCCCTCCCAGATAAAATCTTTCAACTCTTTATTAGTTGCTATCTCCAGTTTCTCCTCTGGTTGATAAGATATGCTTGACATGTGTAACTAACAGGATTAAGAACATTCCAACACCAGAGTTATTATACCGGAAAACCTGTATGTCAGGAAGCAGGTTAACACTCTCTCCTTCATGAAAAGAAAACAAGATCTTCAGGTTACAAAACAAGCCCTGTCAAAGCTCCAAAAAAATTTCAGTGGTTTTCTAATAACCACACTGAATAAATCAAAAAATGGCCACCATATTATTTGACACCCTTAAAAGTTAAAAAATAGCAAACAGCAGTAGCTGATAATAAATACATTCAGATAACACATTTTCCAAATATAAATACCTTTTCTTAACACTGAACGCATCCCAACCTTTTCTTCAAAGTCCACTCAGACCTAATTACTGATAGACAATTCTCAACTAAAGACACATTTGTATATCACTAATCACTTTACACCTCAGCCATGCCATTAACATACTCCTCATTTACCTTGAATACACTCTATTTTATCCCTTCACTCTTCACAAAGTGCTCACACAATATTCTGAATACCACGAGCAACATTTGTGCATTCACCAATTTCGTCCCTAGAAATGAATATCCTTACATCTCCCTTCCAAAGGATAATGGGCTAAAAGTCACACCTTATTCCACCTTGCTACTCTTTGTCTTTATTCTTCATATGTTAAAAAATAACTGCTCTCTTCCTCTTAAAGTCAAGTTAAAAATCAAGTCCTGTCCTTGCTATCCTAGATTGCAAGATGAGAGCACACTGACTCTCCTATGTCCTCCCTTCTGCCTTGTCTTAGAGGAAAAGAGCTTTAAAAGAAGTACCCCTGATAATGGGAATCACCTCCACCCTACGAGGTGTAGAACCATTTTCTTCCAGTGCAGAGATAGCTGTTGGACTACCTTAAACAGTCATACTTTTGCAACTGCTTTATCAACAAGGGATAAACTCCAAATTTTTATACTAACATAATAGTCCTGTTTTTTCCTTACAGACTACATAACAAGCACTTGGAATTAAGAATAAAAAAAGTTAAATGATACAGGATAACAGTGAGTGTTGTTCATCACTGCTATCCTTCAAAAGTTGTTTTCTTCAGGGTTGCAAGCTTACCTATTACTGTCTTTTGGTAGGTTGTTCAAGTTTCATTTATTTGGGGATAAACACATATCTTGGTATGGTGCAGCCATCATGACCTTTCATGGCTGAAAAGGATCCCAGAACCCATTTAATGAATATACATAAACAAATAAATTAATTAATTGAGTGATGTTACCGCCTTCTGTTATGACAAGTACATCACTGCATTGTAGTCAACTAAAGAAACATTATTATTTTCAGCATATTTTTGAATTGTTTCAGCTCAGCATATACCACAGATTGCCACTTGGACTTCATTTTTATGGTTCCTAAACATTACAAACTGGACAATAGTCTAGAAGTAGAAGACGTTTTGATACAGCTGTGGGTTATGCTGAAACTACCCAGCAGAATGCCACTTAGGGTTCTTACTATATGTCCAGAGAAAGACAGTGGAGCACAGGCATGATGTAATACTTTTTATTGGACTAACACAGATTTTACACTTGTTTGAGCTGACATGAGCCCTTCATTGGGAGTTATTAAGTTACTGACATTAGATACCTTACATAAATATCCACTTCTGCATAGAAAGAGAAGTACATGCTTTTTCTGCAACTGGCTTAAAAAAAGAAAAAGTAAAATGTTAGCGTGCAAAAAAAAAAATGGATGCTCAAGTAATTGTAAAACCTATAGTAAGAAGAATTACATCACGTCTGTGTTCCAGTGTCTTTGTGTTTTCCGTTAGTGGATCATCATGGCATTTCTTAATACTTTTTACCATGTATTGTATTTTGCAACTAGAGTAACCCTTCCTGAAAAAAATAGATCTGTGTTCAGTTGAGTCACTCTATAACAAGTTTTGCTTTGTTGACTATTCTATATTGAGCAGTGTAATCCAACAATGGTTATTTATTTTCCTGCAGGAGGGCATGCCCCCTGCACTCTCATATATATATATATATATATATATATATATATATATATATATATATACTGACTCCATGGTTGCAAAGCAGTGGGGAAAAGTTAAAAAAATGCAGTGCAGTGCTGGCTTGCACAGTACAAGTCACTGCAGTTTTAACAAACTACAGTAAAACTAAACTGTTGTTAATCTGCTCACACACATTCCACTTGGAGTGTAGGGCAACTCAAAAAAGATAATATAGTTGTTTGATGAGAGTCATCATAATAGTAGATGTCCTTCCATTTCACTGTTACAGTATTCATAACATTTGGGATCCCCTGCCAAGGGTAGCCCGACGTCTGGCCAGTATACCAAAGCCATTAGGTTACTAATGATATGCCACATGCACACATATGCTCCCCGCCAAAGGCATAGGGCATAAAATGATGTCCGGATGTATCATCCTCAGAACTTCTTTGCTGCCAGTCCAAACACCATCTTTGATCATTAGTCTGATTGCTCTAGTCATTGCTGGTTTACCTAGCTGTTCATATAAGTGGCCCATTGTTTTTTTTTTTTTTTTTTTGATTATCCTTCTTTGCTTTTGCATTTATGGTGGTGTGGGATTTCATGTCATCCAGAAAGGGTAAATGCCAGTGTAGGAAGCAATTTCCTGAAAAGAACATCACAAGCAGTGTTTGTTTTGTGTAGGTGTTTCTCACAAGCATACATTTGTCAGGCTTTTGTTCCAAAGACCTTACGTAGTCGCCTTTCTTCCCTCGCTATCTGTCTTGAAAACCAGCTTTTAGCAAAAGACATGTGGAAGGTACTTCCTGGTCTGAGGGTCCACCATTTTCGAAGAAGGCCAAAAAAGTCAGTTCAGTTTCTTCGGGTGTGCCTCCTCCACCAGACTCTCTGAAAGCTCAGAGGATCATGCAGTTCCTGGGTTGGATTCCTCTGCCAGGACCGGTTCAGAGGCCGACATGCATCTGGCTTCTCGCATTTCCTTGCAGACCCTGCAGATTTCCATTTTGGATGTTCAGGGGGAACAGTAGCTGATTATATCTGAAGGGCCTAGGGAGATTCCTCAGATACTGATAAGGGAGCAAGTCCCGACTATGATTATGGAATGTAGGCTGACGTTGGAGCCTACTACATTTCATAAGGCAGATGTTCCTTTAAAAAAGAAGCAAAAGACAAAACATATTTCTTCTCCTCATAACGACCCTCAAAGTGAATGGTAAAATTTTACACAGGGTTTGTTCAATGTTCTTATGGCCTTGAAAACTCCTCAGGGGGTCTCTGTCCAGGCTCCTCTTGGTCATCCTCCCCCCTCAAGAGATCTAGGGATCAGGATTCCTCTAAGGAAGAAGAGGATTCTGATGAGGAATCCCTGGCATATTCTACCCAGATTCCTTCTCCTTTGGATTATGGCTCCGAGGAAGAGCAGTCTGCTAATCCTGAATCTCCTTTTGGTTAGATTTCCTTTGGGGAATACACTGCCAGGATGATAAAATTCTTTAAATGGGACTGTTCTTAAGTATCTGAAGTGCAAAGGAGATAGTATGAGTTCCTTCAAATGGAGTCCCCTAGACCCTCTGCTGTTCCTGCTGTTTTGGCTGCTTTATTGGATGCCTTTCTTCTGCATCTCCTGCCCCAGACTCTCAGCCCCCTGCTCCTAAAAAATGGATTGGTTTTATAAAGTGCCTGATGACCGCAAATTCCTTTGTAAGTGCCGATCTGCTGACCCTTTGGTGGTTTCTTTGGCACCAGACAGGCCTTCTAAATTGCTGTCTTCTACCAAGCTTCAATCTTCTGATAAGGACAGCAGGACTGTGGAAAGGCTAGGTAAAAAGGTTTATACTTCAGCCAACCTAGCCTTTTAGGCTGTTAATTATCAGACACGTATGACCAGATATGTTTTGTTTCTCCTTTCTCAGGCTTATGAGGTTATTTCTGACCTTCCTGATTCTCAGGGGAAAGACATCTGCCATTTCTGTGTTAGTGGCTTCTTCCTAGGTAGCTCTCCATTCCATTAAATGTAGTTATGATGCAGCAGATGCTTCTTCTAGGGCTGCTACTTCTGGGTCTGTGTTGAGGAGATATTCCTGGCTACCACTTCAACTTGTGCCTGATGATATTAAGACTAAGTTGATGGATGATCCACTGGACAACAAATGTTTGTTTGGTGCTGCTGCAGCTGATTTGTTCAGGACCTGAAACACATTTTTGTCTCCAATTTGCCAACATTCCAGAGAAATTATCCCAGTAAACCTGTCTTTGTTAGAAGGCAGTCTTGTCCTGCTTGTAAAGGTAAAAAGGGTGGTAGGAGCATTCTCCCAGCTAAGTCTACACAGACCCTTCCTGCTCAGATACCTTTCTTTCCTGATAAACCAGGTGCTGTCTGACTATCCAGTTCTTCCCGGCCATATTCCTCTCACATCATCTATCTGTGTCTGTTCCTGTCTGGTTAATCATAACCCAGGATTCCTGGGTTCTTTCCATCATTCACCAAGGGTATTTCATGGTTTGTAAATCTCTTCCCCCTTCATGGGCATTCCTCTGCCTCCTCAAGACCAGTTGAGCTCTTTTCCAGAGATGCTTCAGAGTATTTTGATTCAGGGAACTATTCAAGGGGTACACAATTAAGGGGGTATGCTTTCATCTGAGGAAGTCTTTATCTTGACAAAATGTATTTTAACTTGTTAGTATTTATATGTGTTCATTTGCCATTTTATCAGCTTTTACTGTGGAATTATTAAAGGATTTTAACTCTGCAGCTTGTGTGTCCTTCCAAAGTGCTCTGACATATTTTAGAGTTGTTTGGGTTTGAGCACTTTCCCCCCTGCATTTGTTGGTCTTGGTTGTTGTATTTGGAAAGATGGAAGGAACACCTGATGGTACGCGCGACGGCAGAGAGAAAGGCTTAGAAATGGGCCAGATCAGGAAGATGATTGGCCAACTGACACAACTGATTGATTTACTAACCCTGGCCTGCCAATCGGTGATTTCATTGGCTTCCAGTTTGCCCAGGAACCAGGAAATGCTGGTTTGTGGTGAAAATGAAGTGCGGAACAGACATAATACCATTAATAGAAAAGAAAAACTTTCAGGCCAGTCTAATAATGCTAACGGAGGTGGTTGTGAAGGATTTCCAAGCATTTTAATCTATAATACAAGTGAGAAGAACCACGGCAGTGCAGACGCCAATCTTGGGCGTCCTAAAACAAACGGACAAGGTGACTGTTTTATTAATGGTTTACAGCACAAAAATATTGACTTTAATGCTGTTATTGCCAGAAAGTACCTGTTTAATGATATGGAACAAGACGAAGTTGTCTCAGACAGTGACACTTATGCAAATAACTCGGTTAAATTAGATGATTTGTTATACAAATATAAAATGTTGGATTTAGAGAATGCATACCTCAAGGAATGTGTTAAATTAAACATTGTGCCAAAAGGACTTGGGGTTTACAAATATCCCAATAAAGTTAGGGAAGGGTCTGATTTTCATAAAGAATTAATACACATTTTTGATAGCTGTGGGGCTGAGATAGTCAAAGCTGTCATTAGGGAAAATGAAAAGGAGATGGATATGATGTATAGTAAGCTTGAACATTATTAATGACTTGATGTTTACAATAGATAAGGAAAAATGTAGATACTATGATATCCTGGAAAAGATTGAAGGGAGATGTAAGAGCGTATGTAGTGGAAAAATGAGAAAAATAGATAGAAATATAAAAGAATATAGAGAACAAAATAACTATCCTAGACCTAAGGAATAATGTAATTCGAATGACTTGTATGAAAGAGATGGGAGAGAGTACATTAACCATAATGAACAACACCAGAATGAAGGTTATGCTATGAGAAGACCTTCTTATGATTTATATGACCTTTAGAGTTTCCACCTCTCCGAAGGTCGGAGAGGTTAAAGAACAGACAACAAACATATTGCATTTACAACAAGGGGAAGGACAACTACATGAACAATCAGTGGAACAGATAGATGATGGTGTTATAGGGCAAGATTGTATTATTAAGGAAGGTTATAAATTTAGTTTTAAAGGCTATACTATTTTTAATTATAGTAGTATTGTATTAAATGAGATACATTTTAAACTGTTTCCAAAAGGTTTTAAGTTTATCCCTCAGAACAAAAGCTGATGTCAGTAAGCTCATCATTGATTTAAAACTATTTTTAAGAAAAAATGAATCTGAAGTTATTTTTTCAAGGACAGGAAAGACACTTAGGGAATGATGGTGTACTTAAAAGGAAAAGCACCTTTAACGTACCTCTTCACCCACAGCTGAAAAATGTTGAGGTCTTATTGGAAAAAGAGTTAAGATTAGGTGTAGTACACAATAAGGTTGCACCTAACCTGTCGAGAGAAGAAAGTCTAATATTGAATGAATTAAGAAATAATAATTTTTTAAGAATAATGAGATCTGACAAACGGGGTGGCACAGTTTTTATGGACAGTTTTATCTATGAGGCAAAAATGATGGAAATACTGGATGATGCTTCTAACTAAATGAAAATATTGCTAATAATTTTTTTTTTTTTTTATCATTTTGAATGATTTATTGTTGGAGGGAACTATTGACATTAACACGTTTATATTTAGAAAAGCCAAGGGTTCCCTCCATGTTTGGCACCCCAAAGGTTCATAAAAGCATCTTGGACTCCCCTTTGAGACCCATAATGGCTTCTGAAGGTTCTGTCACTGCCCTCTAGCAAAGCTTTTGGACACTAAATTAAAAAAATATATCTTCGATGGGAGTCAGTGTATTAAAAGACTCTTGGGACGTGTTAAAAAGTATAAAACCAAATCTGTATAATGATAAAGTTACTTTTATTACTATTGACTTAGTGGACCTGTTTACCTCAATACCACATGAAGAAGGTATGTGTTGGTTTGAGGAAGCTTTGGTTAAATATGGAAAATTCAATAAAAAGGATTTTCATCTGATTTTAACATTAATGGATGTAGTCTTAAAAAAAAACAATTTTATACATTATGAAGGAGAATTTTTCCAAGAAGCTGCACTGGTACAGTGGTAGCGTTGTTGCCTCACAGCAAGAGGTTCTCCTGTTCGATTCTCGGCTGGAGTGCCTTCTGTGTGGAGTCTGCATGTCCTCTCCACGGTCGAGTGGCCTCCGAAAGACATGCGTGAATGGTCGGGCCTTTGCTGAAGGTTGGGCGTCGGGCTGGCAACTTGGCACCATAAAATTGACTGTCAATCATTAGCGGACCGGAGTTCCGCTGTGGCGACCCCTAACCGGGAAAAGCCAAAAAGACAAACAAACATGAAGGAGAATTTTTCCAGCAACTTCAGAATGTAGCAATGGGGCCAAGGTGTGCCCCCATTTACGCCAATATTATCCTTTTTTACTAGGAGGAGAAATATATACTCAGGTCAGATTATGTAAATTGCTGGAATCTTTACAAACACTACCTGGACAACTTCTGTCTTTTTTGGGTAGACACACAGGAAAGATTTTTGGAATTTTTTAATTACATCTGCAGGACTACTTCCTTTTTAAAATTTACCTATAAAATAGACTATGAGCAGATGAACTATTTAGATATAACTATCACAAAGGAAGAGGGTAGCTTTATTTCAACAGTATATAGAAAGGATACATTTCCAAATTCATGTTTGTTCTATACCAGTGTCCACCCTTTGCATCAGAAAAGGGGAATAGTTAAGGGACAATTTGTGCGAGGGTGCAGAATGACTACAAAAGATAGTGATTTCTTAGAAGAATGTGGATTTTTGACTAATATGTTTAAAAAGAGGGGATACCCCGAGAATTTAATAAAAGAAATTGAGCAAGAAGTTTTAGAAGGTAGAAAGGCTAGATTTGCACCTATTCTAGGGAATGAGAATTCAGCCAGTAACAAAATAAGAGGTAGAGAAAATAGTAAGAGTAATGAATTTGATGATGCTTTTGTTACTGATTTTAATGGAGACTCAGCTGTGTTAAGGGGGATTTTAGAAAAAGAATGGGATAGATTTAATAGTATTTCTGATTTGGAGGTGATTTTTAACAAAAAAACTTTTAAGTTTATTTATAGGAAAGGACAGAATATTAAAAACATTTTAGAGAATTGTTTGTGTCTTTCGGCTTTTCCCAGTTAGGGGTCACCACAGCGGAACTCCGGTCCTCTAATGATTGGTAGTGGATTTTTACGTACTGGGTTACCAGCCCTGACGCACAACCTTCAATGAAGGCACGCCCCATTCACGTATGCCTCCACACAGAAGACGCTCTAGCTGAGAATTGAACAGGACAACGTCTTGCTATGAGGCGACAACGCTACTGCAACACCACCACCGGAGAATAGTAAGGGTAATAAATTTATTCATAAGGAAGGAAAAGTGGGCACTTATAAATGTGGCCATTGTCCACAGTGCCAGTTTACTTATAAAGGTGAATCTGTATACTTAGCTGGTAGGGACAAATTGATCAACAGTAGAAGTTTTGCAAATTGTAATACAAGTGGATTGGTATACATAGCAATGTGCGACAAGTGTTTGTCATTTTATATAGGAGAAACAGAAAGGAAACTAAAAACTAGAGTTTATGAACATGACTATGACATAAGGAATAAATGTGCTAATAATGCATTATACAAACAAATTAATTTGTCAAGACGCTTATATTTTTTGTGCTAGAAGTAGTACCAAAAGATATAAAAGGGGGCCTATGGGAACCTATGAATATAGAGAGCTATTTGGGCAATTAATTCTAGAAGCCACAAAGTCACCAGGCTTGAATGAAGCAGTTTTGCTGGCCCCTGAAGAGCAGCAAAGCTTAAAAAAAAAAATGTTATTTTTACTTTGACCACTAGATGGCAAATTAAAACAACAACAATGAATGAAAAGACTGAGTTTTTATTATGTTCCAGCATTGCTTTTATCAATATTTTTTTCTTATAGTGATTACACATTTTATATTTATGATAATGAATGTGAAATTTTTTTAGGAATATTCATTATATATATATATATATATATATATATATATATATATATATATATATATAATATTTTTTGTATGTGAATCTTTTTTATAAGTTCTTAAATATATACTAATTGATTTGTTTGTTTGGTTGATTTTTAGTGTTTCTAGTATAAATAGGGCACATTTAGGGGGTATGCATTCATCTGAGGAAGTCTTTATCTTGACGAAAACGCATTTTAACTTGAGTGTTTATGTGTGTTCGTTTGCCGTTTTATCGGCCTTTACTGTGGAATTTTTAAAGGATTTTAGCTGTACAGCTTGGTGTGTCCTTCCAAAGTGCTCCTTTGACATTTTTTGGAACTATTCAAGAGGTTCCAGCTGTTAAAAGGGGGGAGGAATTTTATTCCAGAATGTTTTTGGTCCCAAGGAAAGAGGGCACTTGGAGACCCATTCTGGATCTTTCTCACCTGAATACATGTCCGAAGGTTCCTTCCTTTCGAATGTTATCCCTACAGACTTTGTTCTCTCTTCTGCTTCCTCAAGCTTTTATGATTTCTCTGGATCTCAAGGATGCTTACCTCCATATCCCTATTCATTCCCTTTTCAGGAAGTTTTTATGTTTCTCTGTTGCTTCCTTGCATTTTCAGTTCTCTGCTTTGCCATTTGGCCTCTGTACTCCCCAAGGGTATTCACCAAATACCTAGCTCATGTGATTGTTGCAGGCACAAAGTCATTCAGGTTATTCCTTTATTCAAGCCTCCTTTCCAGAAATTCTTTTACAGCACCTGCAGTGGGTCATCACTCTGTTGCAAAGCCTGGAGTTCACTGTAAATTTTCAAAAGTCCTTTGCGTCCTTGTCATGGGATCATGTTTTTCTGGGATGCATGATCCAGACTGTTCCTGTGCTAGCAACCCTGCCTCCTCCCAAGGCATTGATGCTTGATTTCCTTTTTTCAGTCCCTTCTTCCTCTGGCCTTGATTTCAGTCAGGGAATTTGAGGGCTCTGGGATTCGTGGTATCCACCATCCTTATGCTTCAATTAACCAGACTGCACATGAAAAAGCTTCAGTAGTATCTAAAGTCAATTTGGCTTCAGCATTTTCATCCTCTAGAGTTTCCAATTCCTCTTCCTCCGTGTCTCAAGTTGGAATTTTAGTGGTGGATTCAATGTCCACTTCCCTCTCAGGAGCTGTTCACAGATACCTCAGATGGGGGTTGGGAGGCTTCCTTCGGAAACTTAAAGTGCAAGACCTTTGGTCTCCTCAGCAGCAGAAGGAGCACATAAATATCAAGGGGATGGGAGCTCTTCTGTTGGTGCTTGCTGCTTTTCATCCTCTGTTTTCTCCAGGGTCCCTAAAGATCTTTGCAGACAACACCACATTGATGTGGTATGTCAGCAAACAAGGAGGGACAAGATCCATCTTCTTTGCAGATTAGTAGTCCAGGTTTGGGAGTTAGCGATTTAGTACCAGGTTACACTTCAGGCTGTGTGCATTCCTTCAAGTCAGAATTTTGTGTCAGACTCCCTGAGCAGGTCCGTAACACAATCTCATGAGTGGATGCTTCACATGGATGTGTTTCTGTACATTATTCACCAGTGGAGTTTTCCTCAAGTAGATCTCTTTGCCTCCCCTCTGAACAGGCAGTTTCCTCAGTTTTGTGCCAGGACTCCATGTCATGTAGCCTAAAAAGTGGACGCCCTTTTTCATGGAAGGGGATGTTTCTTTATGCCCTCTCTCCCCTTCCTATCATTTCAAAAGTTCTGTACAAGATAAATCAGGATGCTCCCAAAATCTTGCTGTTGACTCCCTTTTGGCTGAGGCAGTATTGGTTCCCTCCCTCTTCTTCTGCACCTAGCCAAGGGCAATCACCACATGTCATCTCACAGGGTGAATCTTCTCACACAAGACAAAGGAGCTCTCATTCATCCCCACCTGTCCACTCTTCAGCTGACACTGTGGGTGATAAGATTTTGATTCCCTATAGACATCTTTTTTTTCTCAAGATGTGGTTCAGGTTCTGCAGGAAGCCAAAAAAACACTACTAAGAATTTCTACTTGTCCAGATGGAAGAGGCTTTGTTGTCTTTCTTGTAAACTGGACCCACTTACTGTGGATGTTCCTTTGGTTCTCTCTTATTTGTGTGAATTGCTCAGTGGTGGGTTGGCATATTCTTTGATAAAAGCCCACCTCTCAGCTATTTCTGCTTGTTTACTTTTAGCTCCTCCTTTGGCCTCTAGGTTCGAGGCCAAACAGTTCCTTAAAAGCATCCTTCATATTAGACCTCACAGGAAGCCTGTTCCTCTTTCTTGGGATCTTAATTTTGTTTTGGAGAAATTGACTCCAGCTCCTTCTGAGCCTGCAGCTTCAGCTTCCTTAAAGCATTGTTCTTGGAAGACTGTCCCTTACTTCTGCCAGAAAGGTGTCTGAGCTTCAAGCCCTTATGGCTGTTCCTCCTTTTTTAGATTTTAATAAGGACAGTGTCTCTTTGTACCAATCCTTCTTTTATACCTAAGGTGGTGAATGAATTGTCTCTTAATCAGTATGTTAATTTGACCTCTTTTTTCCCTTCTTTGCAAACTGCTAGTGAGAAGGTGTTGCACACTTTGGATGTGCATAGACAAGTCATATTTTATTTGGACAAAACTAAAGCTTTTTTGAAAATCTGATCAGGTTTTTGTTTCTTTTCATCATAGATCATTAGGTTTAGCAAATTCCAAGCAGACTATTTTCTATTGGATTTCTAAAGCCATTTCTTTTTATTATTCTTTTCATGATAAGAGCCTTCCTTCAATAGTTAAGGATCACTTTACTAGGGATGTGGCTTCTTGTGGTCCTTTTTTCAAGGGTTTGAATACTATTTCTGCCCTTGAGGCAGCTACCTGGTCTTCAGTGCATATCTCTACCAAGCACTACAAGTTGGATGTCATTATCAAGGGCTAAAGCTGGTTTTGCTAGGGCCATTCTTCATGGCTCTATGTTAAATAAACAAACGCTTAAAATGTCAAGTACAACATACTCGAACACATTTAAGCGAATGTCTATTTAACCGAGAGCCCAGAATGTCGCAAAACACAATACTGAAATGTTATGTTTGGCCACCTACCCATCCAAAGTTCTACACAACACGTAACCAACTAACAGCACCTTCCAATACATCGTAAAAAAAATTTAATCAGAACAACATACCGTAACGTTGCAAGCAGGGGGGCTAGCTTCCCTGCACCCCCCATGTGGGGGGCTGCACCCCCCCCCTACTTACATATACCAACTCCTAGACTGTACTTCAGTGCAGAAAAGGGAAATTCTCCCTTTCTGCACCGTACAGTGCCGTTAGCAGTAGTTGACATGACGTAATATGTCACACAGTGCTGGCCAACCAAAATAATTTGGAACTCCGTTTTCTGACATTCTGGGCTCTCATTTAAATAAAGGTTCGCTTAAAAATGTTCAAGTATGTTGTACTCGACATTTTAAGAATTTGTTTATTTAACATAGACCCTTCTTCATAGGCTCCTAGAAGGCTCTACTGGCCTCTCCTTCTCCCTTTTTTCTTCCTGAGCTTTTACACTTTCCCTCATGTTATGAATACTGCAACAGTGAAATGGAACGACATAGTAAAGTTGTGTAAAATCGTAACCATAACAGTAGATGTCCTTCTCGTCACTGTTGCAGTATTCACTCCCTCCCTCCTCCCCCTGGTCTTTTGCCCCTCTGCTATGTGTATGTTACCCGCTAATATCCTAGGGCTGTTGTTCCTCCTGGGGCTCTCAGTTCTGAGGATGATATGTCCGGACGTCACCTTTATGCCCTATGTCTTGTGCGGGGAACATACATGTGATGTACGGCATATCATTAGCAACCTAAAGGCTTTGATATACTGGCCGGACATTGGGCCACCCTTGGCAGGGGTTCACTCATGTTATGAATACTGCAACAGTGAAGAGAAAGACATCTGCTGTTATGGAAAGATTTTGCACAATTGTACCATTTTCAAGGTTGATGTTACTCTACCAACATAAACACTGATCTCCAATCCGTATATTTCTGATTTGGAGATAATTTGGATGGTTTGCTGCTGTAACTCCGTGAAAAACGAACATATATAGGGTTCTCAAGCTATTCATTTGCCTACCACATAAGCACTCCCATGTCTATTGTTTCTTGCTTGGAGGAAACTATTTGAGCACATGTTGACAGTCCTTTTGTGGAAGTCTTGCTACCTGGTGATGCTGCTGCTGTAGCTACAGTTCATGAGACCACCATTGGCCTTTACAAGGTTACACACACATACTGTATAAAAACTGTCCAGATTACACCTTCACTGGTGAGTAAATTTGAATACGTCTGTATGTTCTGTTGTATTGCTGCAGTGTCGTCACCTCCAAACATCTACCGTTTCAGTTAGTATCCTTGCAAATAGTAATTTTTAACAGATGCTATAATGTTATAAATAATTGCATATCGAAAACACACATAATTTGTATAATCATGTAAATAAGTTTTTTTCTAATATTATTCCTTTTTATTCACTTTTTCTTTTCCTATTAGGCCAAACAGCTACTGTGTGTTCTGTTTGATTACCTGACTCCCAACAGTGCTCTCCAAATCAGTCCCCAGGATTTCTGACTGCATCAGATACTGCATGGAACTTTTATGCCTGTCCAGAACAATGCTAGCTTTCTGCCTTTTTACTCAAGAATACTTATTTCATTGCTAATGAAAACTTTTAAAGTCTGATTTTGTAAAATGGATTTGAGTATACCAGCAGACTGATTCATAGCTCTCCACTATCTGCATACATAATAACTTTAGTCGTGGTCGCCAACAAAATTATTTTACACTAAGGACTAGAGTATTTGGAAAAAGTGCTAGAGCGTAATATGATAAATGCCAAGAAAGTAGCTAATCCATTAGCACTGACTACATAAGAGGGAAATGCCAGAGATGTGGACTGTTATTCCCAGGGGCACATCAACCCGTAATGCTATAGTAGAAATTGCTAAATTAGTCACTGAAAAAAATATTCAAAAGCATCTGGTTTCTATTGCCTTACTGGTTCACTTGTTGATATAGTATTGTTTCACTGTGTATTATGTAGTAGAGGGATTAAGAATAAATAAATACAACACTATACCTTTTGCCAGTTTTCTGGAACACTATTGCACTTCCTTCTTGCCAGTTTAATATTTTAATGCAGAAGAATAAAATGCATGGTTTTGCTCTGTATGCTGCATACAGATTAGATGCATTCTGAGAATCATGCTGTCATACCTAGCAACAAAGTAACATGATTTCACAGACAGATGGTGGATGTACTTGTCATTAGCTGTGCAAGATGAACAGAAATGCAAAAAAAAATATTGTGTATTAAAGTCTCACATAATGGATACCCCAACAAAATACATATTTAATAGTACTCTTTAATAAACATTCCTGGTGTCAGTGTACACTTTCTGAGACTTTCCTGTCATAAGCATGTGGTGACCTTCTGTTTTTTCACCCCCCCCCCCCAAAAAAAATGCAACACCTAAAAACATTACCTGTTTCATATATAAACAGGCTTCTTGTAATGCACTTACAAAATAGATATGTCTTTGGGAAAATCATACTTCAAACTAAAAATATACTAAAAACTATATATAGGGTGGAAACTGATGCAGGAAAGCTTCCTCCTCCAAGCCAAGTCATCACATCATACAGAATGCTGCATTGATGAAAGGGCATGCACTTCTGATACTTAAAGCATCATATTTTTACACAGTATCATTACTTTATATAAAAATAAGACTACAGTTTCACTGGTAAACTGAGTACCTTTGACGCTTACAAACTCTTTTCTAGTCATCCTAAAAAGTCAAAACTATGGAAAAAACAGACATGGTATTGCATAGTGTCACCATGTTGACATAAAAAACTGGTGAGATTATCTTCCTTGATTTAGTTCCAGTTTACCCATTTGCAACTTTTGTTGGTGCTTTTTTCCTCATCACATCTGACCATTGACTTGTCTCTGTGACATTGTTCATTCACAGCATTTACCAAGCACTCCTAAACTCCCTTGGAATACTATCCTATGCTTGGGGCCAGTAAGGAGATCAAAGCTGGATGTGTAGCATCATATAGCTAAGCTACCTAGGAGTGTTTTTTACCTACCCCTCCCCTTACACACACCCTTACTTTCCTGAGGGAGATTGTGCAATGGAGACAGACTAGTATATCATTGCTCCTCCCCTTCCAATCTCTGCTGAGAACATCACCTCCCTTACACATCCCCTGCCCCCACAAGTGGGCAAATGCAGGAAGTGCCTAAGTGCATGCCCCCCAACCCCACCCAGGACAGACACCCATCCTTCTCTGCCATCAGTTCAGATGCCCAACCCACTAATCAAACCTGGGTCACTTGTGTCATTGTTAGGGCTTTATTAGCCTATGCCAAAGTGCTGGCCCTGTTTTTCTTTTGGCTATAGCACAAGGTAATGGCCTTGACCTTCCCAGGACGGAGTATTCTTTCCTGCAGGCCAAAAAGCAGCAGCTTTCCATATTCAGAATTCAGAGTGATCATCTGATTTATGAGAGCATAAGGACAAGACATCCAATTTCAGTCATCCTTTTTTGCCTTCTTAGATGAAGAAATTACAGTGGTAGACAACAGTTTCTCCTTAACATTGATCTTCTGCACCTCTGTCTTCTCAGACATTTTTTTTAAATTTGCTAGTGGGTAAGTCTCTCTCTTACTCTTTTCACCTATAACCCAAACCACAGGAGAGAGTAAGAAAAAATGTAATGTGTATGAATAATTTAGTGTAGCCAAATAATTATCATGCTTTTTGGAGGAAATGATTACTGAGAGAAAATTCATGCAGACATGGGAAGAACATACAAACTCCATACAAAAGATGATCAAAAGTCACGAATGAACTAAAGATCCTGGAGCCCTGAATCAGAAATCTTACCATCAAACTACAATTACACTATTCTGTATCTGTTTACCACAGATGCATTGTATTTTATTTGGATGCCCACTTTTGCGAGTTTAACTGCAGGCAGTTTGATCTGCATCAAAGAAGTAAAATTAATACCCACACCTCCAGGTTGGTGGCACAGCACGAAGCATCAGAGACTATCCATGTGCAACTAACAGTGGGTAAAACTGCCTTCCAGTTTATAGCCTGCTACAGACCACCCTCCCAAACCCAGGAACCCCACTCGGCCTTCCTGAGAACACTGGAAAATATGAAGGTCTCTCCAAACACCATTATATTGGGTGACTTCAACTACCCAACCATAGACTGGGAGCATTACTCTAGCTCCAACACTTTAGCCCAAAGGTTCCTAGAATTTATAAACTCAAATGCTATGGAACAACTTGTTACCACTCCCACAAGAGGGGAAAACATACTGGACCTGATCATCACCAACATGGGGACTCTATGCTCCAGACCAGAAGTGTATCCCTCACTGGTAAGATCAGACCATAAATTAATCTCACTGGATATTCACATTCCGACCCCACCCCATGCCCAGAAAACCACAGTGAAAAACTTCTCTAAAGCAAATTTCACACTCCTCAAAACCGAGGTGGAATCCTTCAAAGCCCCCGGGCCTGTGGATGATATGGCCCAGACCACAAAATCCTTTATAAACGCATTCTATGAACACCTTCAGGAATGCATGGATCATGCAATCCCAAATAAAACCAAGACCCAATCTTCCAAAGGCAGATGTCCTGTCTGGTGGACCCCAGCCATAAACAAACTATATAATAGAAGGAGGAAGCTACTACATGACAGAGCAAAATCCCAAAAAGGGAAGGCATCTCTGATCAGTATTAGCAAAAAACTACGGGCACTCATAAAATCGTCTAAGGCCAGCTTCGAGAGAAAAATTGCACAGGACACTAAGGATAATCACAAGGCTTTCTTTAGTTATATTAGGAACCTGGGTGGGAATTCCCAGATATGCTCAGAATTAGTCCAAAATGACAAAAAATACACCGAACCCACAGACATTGCCAACATCCTAGCTGACAAGTTCAGCGCAAACCCCCCCCCCCCTCCCCACCAAAAGGGCTAATATCTATCCCAGCAGAGTGCTGCCCCCCTGACATCTCAGATGCTCAGGTAAGAGCTGCCCTCTCCAAAGCAAGAAACACAGCATCAATGGGACCAGACGGTGTCCCAGGCTGCATCCTACATGAACTCCAAGAAGAGCTAAACCCAAACCTAAAACTACTGTTCAATCTCAGCCTTACTACAGGATATGTACCCAAAGAGTGGCGTACAGCAACAGTGGTCCCTCTCCACAAAGGTGGTGCCTCAACGGATCCTGGAAACTATCGCCCCATAAGTCTCACTAGCTTGGTCTGCAAAGCTATGGAAAGGAACATCATGGACCTTATAAATAAAGATATTGGGGACCTACAGACACTGGATCCTACCCAGTTCGGCTTTGTTAAGGGCAGATCCTGCCTCTTAAACCTGGTCGATTTCTTTGAAGCAGTCACCAAAGCCATTGACAAGGGGAAGGTGGTCCACACAGCCTACCTGGACCTCGCAAAAGCCTTCGATACAATACCCCACTCGGGCATTATAGATAAGCTCACCAGCTTAAATATAAACCCCTATGTCACTAGATGGGTTGCAAACTGGCTCAAGGACAGAACCCACATGGTTAGAATAGCTGGAGCCATGTCAGACTCCAAACCAGTTACAAGTGGCGTCCCACAAGGCTCGGTCTTGGGACCTCTCTTGTTCGATATATATTTCTCGGAGGTACAGGCCAACATGGAAGGACTGTGGCTGACCAAGTTCGCAGATGACTGCAAACTGGGCGCCATAATAGACTCTCCAGCCGACACAAGCATCCTCCAAAAGGGCCTCATAGAAACAGACAACTGGTGCCAGAGCCATGGCCTCAAGCTAAACGCCAAAAAGTGTATAGTCATCCCTTTGGCAAAAACAAAGTGCCACAAATTACCACATAGGTGGTAATCCATTAAGTACAGAAGAAGTAATTAGGGACCTGGGGACCCAAGTTGATAGCAATCTCTCATTTGACAACCACGTGGCCAAAGTGGTTAGAAAAACATTTTATATAGCCCACCTAATCATGAAGGGATTCACATCTAGATCAGGGAGGTCATCGTGCCTCTTTACTCATCCCTCATCAGGCCCATAATTGAGTACAATGCCCCTTTTGGGATGTACCTTACCAGACACCTGCAGCAACTGGAAAGACCCCAAAAGTACCTCACCAAGAGGATCAAGGGGCTCAAACAGATGCCGTATGCTGCCCGGTTAAAGAAACTCCAGCTCTACTCAGTGGCATACCGCCTGCTCAGAGGCGATCTGTGCCTGACGTATAAAGCCATGTCCAACCCGGAATTAATGGACATGCTGTACCTCAGAAAATCCAAATCCCATCGAGCTACGCACTCGAGGGACTTAAACCTCAACACTGAAATAAATAGGACATGCTGGAGGGACAGATTCATAACCCAGAGGCTCCCTTCACTCTGGAATAAAATCCCAGTCCAGGTTAGGCAGAGTCCCTCATTGACTCTCTTCAAGAGGAATCTTGATGAGTGGATGGGAGATCATAGGTTTACCCCGGGTATCACTTCTATGTCACTGTTAGACAGAGGCACAGTATACTAACCTCGAAAAAGGGCATAGCAAAATTAATTTAAAATGGGTGGCGAAAGCCATACACACTCTGGCTAGGCTTATAAATGCCCTAGGGCAGATAGCCTAGTATGAACCTATGAACATAACTTGAAAGGAGATATTTGGCACTAATGTTCTCCTAGGAGTCTGGCAAATAATAATTAACATACAGAACCTGCTCTGGTAGACTTCTTATTTGAATCTAGAGCAAAAGCAGCTGTTAAAAAAGGGATAGTTCGTAGGACATATAAAATATATTATGGTAATTATTAGAAGAGAGCCTGGAAATGCAATTTTCTAGGAAAGAATGGGAAGACATATGTATGGCAATCAAGTATGCAACCAAGTCCAGAAGATTTAGGATCTTTCCAAAAAAAAAACACAACCACGCAGAAATAGTGAACAGGAACTCCAGGTCAGGCAGGACAGTAGATTCGTGTTGAAATGCAGTAAGTGAGCAATGTCATCAAACAAAGTAACAAAATGGCTATAAATCCTTAAAGACGTATTAACATTCCTTTCGTTAAAAATGATAAAATTGTATGTTAAAAGTAGAACTGCATGTGTTCATATATAATACATTCTCTGAAAGTGCTACATAAATAAACCCTTTTACTGAACTTCATGTTCTTTCAAATCTATGTTATATAAAAAATGTGTGCATTAAATAATATCTTAAATGTTGATGGTAAATTATATATGTATAGACCGACTTAATAGGAGTGCTACCAGTCCTTTATGGGGGATGTGTCAACCTTGACTAACTATAATTTGGCCACCCTGGTTTCAGTACGCTGTTAATACTGATTTGATTATTAAGTCCCAGGGTCTTTCCTGCGTCCAACTTGAGCTGCCAATACAGCTTCCTGTATTCCAGTCTGGATTCCCAACAACCTCCTTGGAGATCAATAGCCACCTGCTCAAGTACAAAAAACTTAATTTTCATATCTTTGCAAACAACAAGAGTGTCTATAGAGTGCATTAGATTCTTTGGCCCTAGACACATCGTGTGTGTCTCTCCTTCTAAGTTGTCTCTCTGTTTTCCCAGTATAGAAACTGCAACATGTCTCACAAATCCCAATATACACTACCCCTTTGGACCCACAGTTATATATATTTCCTAGATGGAATAAAAACTTCACCCTTTTCCATCATGTTACATGAGCCAAATTTGAAGGGCCCCTGTTTTTCATTTCCACTGAACAAATTCCTGACCTCAGTCCTACATCAACATGACCCCATCCCCCTTATCTGGTTTCATAACCCGATATTTGCTGTCCCTCAGATAGTTGCATAAGTTCCTCTCATCTTCAGAAAAACTGGAAACCAGATCTCTTTGATATTCTATTCTTCTGATGTCCCTCTCTACTATTTCTTCAAAAATGTTTAGGGACAGTTGATAGGGGTGTTAAACAGGCTTTTCCTACATAATTCTGATTTGTTATAGTCCTGTCCCTTGAAAAAAATTTAATTCAGTTGTCTAATTAACAACGTAAGATCAATCAATGTGTTCACAACCCCTGGATGGGAAGGGACAAATTGAAAACCTTTAGTAAATAAGTGAAAGTGTTCATTTTTAATCTCAATGTCTGTAAAATTAAATATAGTGAAATTTCCCAGTTTGCATTTTCTCCCTTCACACGTGACCATAATATCCACACTTCCTGTCTGTGTATCTTCCCTTGTTGTGTGTTCAAAATTCTCATTACCTGTAGAATCCATAATCACCCCATGTTGAATCACTAGCAACAACTGATAATAATTCATTCAACTGGGATGATAATTCCACCCCTTCCTGTTGTATCTGTCCCCCCCTCCTGGGGTAAAGAGGATAATAGTGAGTATGGTTCCTTTGTTTCTGGGCTAACCTTTCACTTTTCCTTAAAGGAGGCTGGTCCAAAGGGTACCCTCTATTGTCTTCATTAATAAGTAGCCCCCCCCCCCCAGTTCATCCACATGTTCTGTGTGAACTTCTTCAGCTTCGTGTCCAGAATGGGAATCTTTGGGTGCTGGTTATGTCCTCCCTTCCCTGTATTCCAACAGGTCCCTATGCAATTTCTTAATTTTTCTGTTAATGATTTTATCACAGTAAAAATCAATATCTCTGAATGTGCAATCATATTTTCCCTTTTCAACACTAAACAAACTGTCAGATATAATCTTGCTGTATAACGTACCTTCGTCTTTCAATACAACATCTCTTTGAGTCTCATACTCCCTAAGCATTAATTTAAGCATTTCTCAATACCTGTCTTATTAAACAATTCAAGAAGTTGTTTATGTAGCCAACTGTTAGGTTTAACATTGTTCGGATATTTAAAAACACAGAGTCCTTTAGGGACTCTCTTCACAGTTACACATTCAGTAAGATAATTATTTCCATATGTATAGTTTTGAGATTAAACAGTTTCTCTTTAAAGAGTTTTAACATGTCCCCAAAAGTCTCATTTTTGTTAAAAGTACCTTCACTGAAATTGAATCTCCTGCCAGTCCAGGCATTGAAATTGAGATGGTCGCCAACTTTTCCCCTTTCTTTAAATCCATTTCAATTTGAATTCAGAGCCAAGTCCCCAAGATGATGATTCTGGCATTCATCTGGGTGCAAACTCAAGTCTTCTCTGTCTCCTTCCCCAGCAACATACTATTAATGAAGACAATACAGGGTACCCTTTGGACCAGCCCCCTTTAAGGAGAAGCGAAAGGCTAGCCCAGAAACAAAGGAACTCTACTCACTATTACCCTCAGTACCCCAGGAGGGGGAGGGGGCAGATACAATGGGAAGGGGTGGAATTATCATCCCAGTTGAATTAATTATTACCAATTGTTGCTGATGATTCAACAGGGGTGATTATGGATTCTACAGGTAATGAGAATTTTGAACACACAGCAAGGGAAGATACACAGACAGGAAGTGTGCATATTATGGTCACCTGTGAAGGGAGAAAATGCAAACAGAATAATTTCACTATATTTAATTTTACACACATTGAGATTAAAAATGAACACTTTCAGTTATTTACTAAAGGTTTCCAATTTGTCCCTTCCCGTCCGAACGTTCTAGTGGACACATTGATTGATCTTAAGTTGTTCATTAGACAATTGAATTAAAAAAATTTTTTCAAGGGACAGGACTATAACAAACCGGAATTATGTAGGAAAAGCCTGTTTAACCCCCCTATCAACCCGTCCCTAAAAATTTTTGAAGAAATAGTAGAGAGGGACATCAGAAGAACAGAATACCAAAGAGATTTGGTTTCCAATTTTTCTGAAGATGTGAGGAACTTATGCAACTATCTGAGGGACAACAAATGTAGGGTTATGAAACCAGATAAGGGGGGACGGGGTCATGTTGATGTACTGGATGGATTATGAAACACACATGTATAATATTTTACATGATCCAGACCAGTACATGGTGGTCTCAAGAAACGAGATTAATATTGCCTGTTTCAAAATCAACGATTATTTATTTGACCATTTGTTACAGGGTACTATTAATGATAAATTATATAACTATTTACATGTGGAAAAACCTAAGATTCCCACAATTTTTGGGATACTGAAAACTCACAAAGGGGTTGAGAACTTGAAATTCAGACCCGTAGTGGCGGGTGCAGGATCCATTACTGAACCTCTTGCCACTTTTATTGATTTTAAACTGAAAGAATTGATCAGTTCGGTGGCTCACATCACTAAAGACTCTTGGGATTTTCTTAAGTGTATAACCAGCGAGAACTTTAGTATGGAGGTATATTTTGTCACTATATATGTAGTGGAACTTTTCCCCAGTATCCCACATGATAAAGGTTTAGAGTAGTTTGAGGAAGTTTTAGGTGAAGTGTCTGGTTTGGACGGCAACACGACTAACTTGATTGTGGAGTTCATGGATATTATTCTGAAGAACAATTTTGTACATTTCAGTGGTGAATTTCACAAACAGATAAGGGGGTTGCCATGGGGCCAGCCTGTGCCCCCCTTTATGCGAACTGTGTTTTGTATTATTGGGAACAGAATTTTGTTTTTAACACTGACTGGAACAGATTTATTTCCTTCTACACTCGATATCTTGATGACATTTGTCTTTTTTTGGGAAGGTTCAATGGAGACTTTTATGGAATTTGTAGGTTACATCAATAATTCAACAGATTGTTTGGCATTTACCCATACCATTGCCCAATCAAGTATAGATTATTTGTACATTACACTTTACAAAGATTACACCAATTTGTGTTTTCAGTCTAAATTGTTTAGAAAGAGCACATTCTCCAATTCTTATTTACATTATGACAGCGGGCACCCTTATTATCAAAAGAAGGGTATTATTAAGGATCAACTGATTAGGGCATCGTGAATGACCAGTGAGACTGGGATATTTTTGGAAGAGGTAAAAACTCTTACCCAATTATTTTTGGAGAGGGGATACCCCAAGCAACTTATCGATTCACTGGCCAAGGAAGTAATCATGAATTGGGACATCCAATATTTCCCCCTGTTGGGATTAGGGAGAAATACACAGGGACAGTTGGACACGGTTGATGTGGTATATGTAGGGGCATTCTTTCACACCTTTTCCAACATGTCTGCACAAGTTGAAGATGTAGTGAAGAAACACTGGGCTATCTTAAGGGTGAATGAAGAAACAAAAATTATCTCCCCGAGCAACCCACTTTTATTAGAAGGAGGGACACCAATTTGAAAGAATTATTTGAAAGGACTGAGGTCAGGAATTTGTTCAATGGAAGTGGAAAACATGGGACCTTCAAATGTGGGTCATGTAACCAGTGTAGCTACATGATCGAAAATGGTGAAGTTTTTATTCCATTTAGGAAATTTTGGTTGAGAGCATCTAAGTATTATAACTGTGGGTCCAAAGGGGTGGTGTATATAGGGATTCGTGAGACATGTTTCTGTTTCTATATTGGGAAAATGGAGAGACAACTTAGGAGAGTCTATGAACACACATACGATGTGTCTAGGGCCAAAGAATCTAATGCACTCTATAGACACTCTGTTGTTTGCAAAGCTATGAAAATTAAGTTTTTTTGTACTTGAGCAGGTGGCTGTTGATCCCCGAGGAGGTTGTTGGGAATCCAGACTGGAATACAGGGAGCTGTATTGGCAGCTCAAGTTAGAAGCAGGAAAGACCCTGAGACTTAATGATCAAATCAGTATTAACAGTGTACTGAAACTTAGGGTGGCCTAATTATAGTTAGTTATGGTTGACTTATCCCCATAAAGGACTGGTAACACTCTATTAAGTTGGTCTATACATATATAATTTACCATCGACATTTAAGATATGATTTAGCACACACATTTTTTTATATACCATAGATTTGAGATAACATGAAGTTCAGTAAAAAGGTGTTTGTTTATGTAGCACTTTCATAGAATGTATTATATATGAGCACATGCAGTTCTACTTTTAACATACAGTTTTATAATTTTTAACAAAAAGAATGTTAATACATCTTTAAAGATTTATAGCCATTTATTATTATTATTGTTAACTGATTACACTATTTATATCAGGGTTGAATGAATGTCTTATTGTTCTGAAGAAGCCTGGTTATGTTCCACGTAAAAGCGCTTAACCTTTGTTACTTTATTTGGTGACATTGTTCATTTTGTGATTTTATTTGGATCGTAACACTGGAATTAAACTGTATTTCAACACAAATCTACTGTCCTGCCTGGCCTGGAGTTTCTGTTCACTATTTCTGCGAGGTTTAGGATCTTTGCTTGAAAGTTTTTGTATAGTTATTTTTGGAACTTATGTATTAACGCAAACAGGTTGCTGTACTTTGGTGACAGATTTACTGTTTATTAACCAAGTAGGATAGGCAACTTTCATCCACGATCCAAACAAGAGGCACAGCAATCCAACCAGCATAACATATTTTAGTTTGATTATTAAGTGTTTTTATCCTGTATACTAATTGGTATCTGTAAAAGAAACAGAGGTGGTTATTCCTGTTGTAAACTTTTTAAAGTTTGCTTTTTTGTCTGATTAGTGTTAGAAGTTTATAACAGGAATAAAACATATTTATTTATTTATTTATCTTATAGTTTGTTTACCGGGATAATCCATTGAGCCAAGAAAAGCCCGTTTTCAATGGAGTCCCGGGGAGAAAAGCTCCATGAACAACAATAGAATATGTAGACAATGCATTTACATTTATGAAATACTGTTGAAGAATGTTGGTATTACACAACGTGACAAAAAATCCACGATTGCAGTGAAAATGCAGTCAAAAAACAAAAGGTAAAATTACACACGCGTACGCACACATAAATAAGTCAATTAAAATAAGAAAAATCCATTGGTGCATATTCCTGTTAGATTTGTTACAATATGAAATAACACAGGGTTGACATTACAGTTTTACATGACATCTTAGCAGAGTTAAAGTAGGATAGGGGGATAAGAGGTGTTATTTATTGTTTTTATTTTTTTATTTATTTTACATTTGTTGACCGGGATAGTCCGACTGGATATAGGTCCATTTTCAGCGGAGGACCGGGGAGAAAATCTCCACATACCAAAAATAGACAGTCCATACATCACTGAGTGATAAACTCAGGCAGACATGTTTAGAAAAATATAGACAAAAGAATACAGGCAGATATCAATATACACTGCAGACTTGCATCTGATTGGCAGAGACATATCAGAAAATGTGAACATAGACTAACTGTTGAATCTAAGAAGGGTGGGACAATAAGAAGAAACATATGGGATAAAAACACTTAATAATCAAACTAAAATACGTTATACTTGTTGGATTGCTGTGTGTCTTCAGATTGTGGAAGAAAGTTGCCCACCCTACTCTGTTAATAAACAGTAAATCCAATCCATCACCAAAGTTACGGCAACCTGGTTGTGTTTCTGTTATCATAGCGAAAACAAGTTTGAAGACCCCTTTCACAACTTAAGCATATACAACGGCTGTCTGTCACATAACTACTTAGACTGTGTGCTATAGAAATACATTTTCCTGTGAAATAAAGTACTCTTCTTTCTGAACTTCTGCAATAATATTTTTTAAAATTCCGGAAGTTAACAGGTATACAAGGAAATCCACAGCCAAACAGTACCCCATGAGATAAATGAACTCTAATAATACGTTAACAGTGAAAGTGCTTAGCAGAACCAAGAGTAAGTTAAGATGGGACTGAACAAAAGCAACTGTCTTAACAAAATATGTAATTACATCCACTGCTACTCATTCACATTTAACTGGTATAGCGGTGTTATGAATAAAAAACGCCATAACAAGCTAGATGAAACTTCATCTGAATTGCAAGTAATGCTAAATCCCATAGTTTCCCTTTTCCATTCTGTTGGACACCAAGGCCTTCCTACATTTGTCTCCTGGTTGCGTTAATACGCAAGTACCTTATTTTTATACCCGATGCAGATGTCAAAGAAATTTTCCCCAGGTGGATAGCAAATGTTGGTGGGTTTTTGGAGAAGAAAGCAGTAACTAGGAACATATGTTTTGGGAGAGTAATGATTTGGCAAATTTTAAGAATTCCCTACAGAGTATTTTGTCAGAAATACGGGGTGAGCAAATGGCTGTAAGTAAGGAAATGACTCATTTGAGCTAGGAAACAGGATCTGAATTGCCTTGGTATAGTAAGGCTGTATTAATTTTAATTCTGTTGGTGCCAGAAAAGCAATTTTTAGAAAATGGAAATGAAAGTCTACACCAACTGTATTTGAAGTATTGAATATTATAAAAGATATGAATTGGAAGAGGGCTCTTTAGAAAATGGAAGGAACAAATTTCATAGAAGTAAATGGAAATTATGGGAATGTGCATAATATGTTCAGGAAGAGGGGGAATGAGATTTAAGGTCAGAATTCAGCAATTTTTTGTAATGTTGGACTGATGATAGTAGCAAAGAAAATATATGTGATATATATTGTATTTAAATGGAAACATGTTAAAATGGATTTTTTCTGCTCATGTATTTTTGCCTGTGTCTTAAGAGATAATTTAATAAAGGTGTTTAAAAAAATAATGAAAGTACACTAATGTGATACATAAACAAGGAGGTAGAAACTCACACTTTTTCCAGTTATGCAGACTGGCTTTAATAATTTGGGAAGATGCATACCTTGTTTTTAAAGCTATGTGCATCTAAAACTATCAAAACAAAACAGACATTTAAAGCAGGAATGTGTCAGTTTATCAGAATAAAGCACTAGACATAGGTGGTTCCTGAAGAAAACATTGTGGGGCTATCCAGGAGTAGGTCTGTGTGCTTTATTTCTTATCGGTCAGATTCCAGTGTTCTACTCCTGGCTGCCTCATCTTCTGGTGAAGGCAACAAATGCTTTTTTCATTTCCTAAGAACAAGTACTCGCTGTCTGATATCAAAAGTTATTCTAAAGGTGAACATATAGCTATCTCTCAGAAACAAAATTCTCTCCTGTGAAGGAGGGAACACCTCCACCTCAGCATCACAGGACTCAGCTTGGCAATGTGAATTAATCTATAAGAGTAATTTGTTCTCAAATGAGTTCTCTATTTTGAAAGAGGCTAAGAAAACATATGAAAAATGTTTTCTCTCTCTTACGTTGTTAGGTATTTCTGTTTAATGCAAAACATGTCAATGTAGATCACATGTACAGTCCCTCATATTATTGGTATTTGGTGGTATTTGTTCAATACTGGGTTGACTTATCTTCAAATGCATCATTCTGCTTTATCAGCCTGTGTACTTCTAGAGCCTCCTTTATTTACAGGCACAGTTATTAAGCAATTCCTAAATGGAACTTATGATCTAGAATGTAGTGATTCCAATTCTGGATCTTTATTTTGCATTAAAGACATTGGTGTTATCTTTGTTTGAGACATTCTATTGTTTGCCCTGAAAAGTTTAGTAAGAGCATTGTTTCTTTTTTCATTTATCTTGTTTTGCTGTGCCCCCCCCCCTTCTTATCTGTCTAGTCTTTTCCTGGTTGCCATATTGACACATCTGTTCCTTCCAGGAATGACAGCCCACTGAACAATTTGTTCCTGTTAGAAAGAAAGAATTGAGTGCAAATGACTGCCATCAGCCTTGGCCAATTTAGATATGTGTATGGTCATGTTGTAGCATAGCTTTCTACAATGTCTGTTGCACAAGCTTACTTTTGTAGTCATACAGTGACGGCTATTACACATGTGGCCTTTCAGATCTAACCACATGTCTCTGATCTGTCTATTACTTACCATAATCCCTTACATCCACTAGATGTCAATAGGACTGCCTTCCTTCCCAGGATGGGTGAGCCAGTGTTGGTTGCTCACTCTCACTCTGCCTCATTGGCTTCTCCTGTGCTCAGGTCACTAGACACTTTTGACTCAGGCTTTATCCTTCTGCTCCACTGAGCCAATGGAAGACTGTTTGTAATGATTTCTACTTCTGCTTAATTTTGAATTGAAGGCCTTGTGTGTAAGAAGCCTCTTGTATGCCTTTTTTGAGGAAATGGTATCTTTAAGAAGAAAGCATATTGGTTCCTGTCAGGGAAACTCCTTAGTGATGGGACAAGAGGAAGTCATTATTATTACCAGACTTTTATTTATTATATGATACTGTTCTGTGATTGTTGTGTGAATTTATGTCTTAAAACTGATTCTGAAATGGTTCTATACTTTCATTCTAATGAAAAAAAATCATGTTAAAAAGTGCTTTCTGAGATCTTTTTTGTTGCGTATTATGATTTGAAACTATAGTTTTACATAGGACATTTTTTCACTTCTGTTCTAGCTTGTCTTTTTTCTAACTGAAAATATGTTTTCTATGCTTAAACTAATTAAAATTTCAGAATATTAAGTTTTTCTACGTAAAAGTTCAGAATATTATTTTTTTTTTCCAAACATGTAACAATGCCTGGTCGGCATTTTCTTATAAATTCTGTACATGAAAGTAAACATTCCATACAGGAGAGTAAAGCTAAATTGACATGCTTTGATTATTTTCAATATTACATATTACAGCATGAATTATACTGCTCTTTTCTGACTGAAACTATTACTGATCTCTCATGGTAACTGATTAAAAAGAGATTTAAATAGAGGATGCTAGTTATTCTGAGCTGGACTGTTGAAAGATTCTGAAGTGTTTGTAAGATGAAGCTGCATTTCTCATTAACTTTGAAAAATAGTTACCTATTACAAGATAAGCATCCCCTACACTAGTGTTTAAGAGGTAAGTATTGAAATTAAATATTGCATTATGCTTGAGCATTTTTTGATTTTGTTGTATTCTGCAGTGAAATGTTGGGCATTGAAATGGGACTTAATATGTATATAAAATCAGACTTTGTTAATTTGACTGCAGATACAAGTCTTTGTTCAATGGTATGTGAACCAGGAAGTACAGCCTTTTTAGCTTCGGTTCAGGCTAGAAGTTAAAAACAAGATGAACATAAAAGGATGGACATAAAAGGATATGGTACACTAAATCAAAAGGGGTTGTATTGATGACCTGATGCAATGGAAATTCAATTTGAAAAAAAAATCATATTTCTGGGCAGTGCTGGATTATAGGTTCATAGGTTCATATGCTTATGGGCCTTTTTATTTATTGTGACAATACCACAAGATGTTAGACTAAACAGAGTGTAGAAGCAGCTTATTTCAGATGTGGGCTGGGAGCTGCAGCTGCCTCAGTCCCCTTGTCAGTAGTGCCCTAGCTCTGGGTAAAGTTGGAGGGCATGCCCTATATACATTCAGTTTAAGGATTGTTTCCCTCTGCAGCCCCTGAATTAATATAACCTACTCTAAGGTCACACAGCCCGTGGGTAGGTTATACGTTTTCAAACAAATGAGCCTTCACTGAAGCAGATCTCAGTGAACTGTTTAGTTATCCATGTATGCAATCAAAACTAAACAAAGAGCAGCATAAATTGGCCTAGAAAATTTGTAATGCAAGTATTACAGTTTAAAAAGAGAAGAAAGTCTAGACAAAGCATATTTAAATGAATATGCTGTAATCTTGGGTTATTGGGGTGGTAGATGGGGTTTAAAAGTGCACTGATTATAATATATAGAAAGTTGAGATGTTTTATTGTAATGTTGCATAGGTGGATGTCTGGATCTGATGTTGTCCATTTCATTCTTCCTCACAACTGGGTCCTTGGATCTGATGTTTGATTCAAACCAGCAATTCCAAAAGACTGATGCTACAAGTCTCAAGTTCCTCCCACTCCCATAATGCCATGCATTTCCTCTAACTTCTGAGATTTCATTTACCGCATTCTTGGCTAAAAGTGATTGCACAGACCTCGAGATACTTCTCAAGATAAGTGTTGAACCTTCCTTTGTCTTCTGGTTCATCATAGAATTTACTATACCTTTTCTATTACCTCCGCTCCCATTCTGAAGTTATTGTTGGAATTAGGGTTCTGTTTCTTGCCTCTCCCACTTTTTTCCTTCCATATGGCCATTAGCCTATGTTTTCTCCTTGCTAACTCTTTTTTCTGTTTCTCTCTGTAACAAAAAAAAAAACTTTCCGTGTATGCTTAATTTGTGAAATACTATTGTTTTTGCAGATAGAGTGGTGTGCCTGTGTGAGGTTTGTTGCTGTCTCTCTTTCTGTGTGTGTGGTGGTGTGTTTGTACAGTGGCAGACAAACTCACTGGATTAAAATGATGCGTTTCTTGCTGGCACAAAATCCCTCATTCTGACTCGCATGAAAAATGTGTGTATTCCTTGGGTGCTTCTCACTTGGAACAGGACTGTGAAGTTTGTGCGGCTTTCAATCCCCAAACTTTAGTGGATCACTGCAATAAGTTAATCTTGAAGGGGCTTTTACTCTCATCTGGTTCTGTCAAACCTGGAGTATCAAAAGAACCAAAGAAATGGGCCCCGCCAGCCTCCTCTAGAGCTTTTACTCCAATTTCTGAGAAAAAGCAAAAATTGTCAGATCTGCAACCTTTGGATCTGAGGATAAGCAGGTCTCCTTCAGATCGGAGGAGTTCCTTGGAGCTGGCATTATTTTTGCCTGATGTAACGCCTTCACAGATCCGTCATATTTCTCATCCAATAACTATGGTTCCTAGGGGTGCCCTCAAATCCATCAGAGGTGGTTTTTATTCAGAGTTCAACTTCTCTGAGCAAGTCTTCTTTGGGTCCAAGATCTCGGAGCCATACACTGAGATTTACCCGCTGTTTGGTCTGCTCAAGGTCCTCTAGACTTTCCCATTCCGATATGGAAAGGATGATGCAGTGTTTGCTCAAGGCTCTGATTGAGATGGGGCTTTTGCTGTCTCCATCCCATCTTGGATCCATGAGATTCCATCACCATTTATTGCAACTCCTCTTGTTATCCAACATTCCACTTCAGAACCCCAGGATCTGAATACCCTGAGAGAGACTTCATCAGAGCAAGGATGGTGCTTTCCTTGACTCCGGTAGTGTCCCAGACTGTCTCGACTCCAATGCTCTTGGAGCAGAGTGGGTCCTAGACCCAAGATGTTGGGGCAGGCTCTTTGGGGGTGGTCTGGGTCCAACTTGGTCAGATCCCTCTCTCTCCCTCAGGGCTTTGGCTTTAGACAGTTCAGGGCCGGTGTTGTCTGGGGGCCATGAATCTGGGGCAGTGTCTACCTTTTCTCCTGTGATTCAGCTTTGATAAGACAGGATGAAGGATTTCCAGATTTGTCAGCTTTTCAGGTGGCAGATAGGCCATTCTCTAGGCCCAGAGATACATCTCCTCTCCCCCAGCAACCTATGAAGTCCTCATCTGATCTCAGCCTTGGTTGCAGTCATCCTGTCCATGGTCAGCCTTTGCAGGAAAGCCTCCAGCCCCCTTTTATGTTAGGGAGCCCTTACTCTTCTGAGTCCTCCCTTGCCATTCCCGCAGAGAAGGTGCATCAAAAGAGGACCTGCAAGAGGAAACACGTAGACTTCACTTTGGAGTCTCTGACTCAGGACACTGATTTCAATGAGGAAGAAGGGTCCCCTGATCTCCACCTGATATCACCTCTGGAGATACCCTAGAGATCCTGAAGTAAAAAAGTTGGATGGCCTAACCAACCCCCTTTTTCTGAGGAATCTGTGTTTCTGGAGGCATTTGGGATGGGACTATCTACATCCTGGGTGTCCCCACCAATGGATGAGCTTATTAATTTGTTCTCCCGCCTCACTTGGAAGGGACCTGGCACCATGGAGCCTATCCCGAAGTGCACTAAGTTCCTGAACCCTCGTCAGATCGTCCTCACTGGAGTAAAGGTATTCTGGTTGATGCCATCATAGTGTCACTGGCCACAAAGAAGGAGCTAGCTAGCTAGTCCATTTCCCAAGCAAGGAGTGCCAGGCCTTGGAAAGACATGAGAAGTGTGTATATGCCTCTGCAACCTTTACGCTGAGAGCATTGAGCTATTTGGCACACTTTATGCATCTTCAAAGAGATTTAGTCAAGGAGTTCACCAGTTCTCTATCTGATTGTATTTCAGAGGAGGATTTCAACAAGGTCTCTCCCCAAATCTCGACTCTTATGCCTTTGTCTAACTCATTGATGAGGTTGATTTCCAGTGCTCAGGAAGATACCACTCTAGAAGCCGGATCAGGCATAATCTTCAAGAGGCATGCCTGGTTGAGGCATTGTGGAACCCTTTAAGGCATCTTTTCCTAATGCCCCCTTTGATCATTCTCCTTTGTTTGAACCATCAGTCAAGGACACACTTACTGCAGTGAGCAAGACGGAAAGACCGTGTCTGCTGTAGGGATCAAGTTTTCTTCCCCTCAGATGTCCTTTTCGAAGGAACCAGCATAGTGGGAAAAAATGTAGTTCAAAAAGTCTCAGGGTTCTTTCCCAGATTCTCATGAAGAATCCTCATCCAGAGGCAGAGGATGAGGATTTAATGGAAGACACTGCCTGAGATGCAGAGGGGGTCCACAGAATCAGGGCTTCAGAGAACCTTTCTCTGACAAGCATTATCAGAGGTTCTGAAGTGCTGCCCGACTGTCCTACTCTGGAGGCAGTCTGGGGAAGATTGTCATTGCACCTAGATGCTCTACAAACTAGCAAACAACATCTAGGTGCAATACATAATTTCCAGAGATTATTACATTCCCATTTTCCTCCCTCCCCCACTTCCTGGAAGAAAGCTCCCCAACGTCCCACCCAATCAGAGGGAGTATGCCATGAGAGAAGTTCAAAAACTTCTAGAGAAAAGAGTCATCCAACAGGTCCCAACCGAGCAATGAAGATGTCCAACTTGTGCGTCTCTTTGGTACCCAAAAAGACAGGGGATCTGCAGCCTATATTGGACCTGAGCAAATTAAATCTGTTTGCGAAGAAGTCAAAGTTTTGCATGGTGACAGTTCAGTCTATTCTGCCATTACAATGCAAGGACGATTGGATGTGCTCAGTAGACCTCCAGGATGTGTACTATTATATAATGATCGACAGACACTCCAGAATGCATTTGCACTTCTGGCTGAGAGCCAATCATTGTCAGTTCAGAGCACTACCCTTTAACTCATCACAGCAACCCCCCCGGTGTTTACCAAATGCATGTCGGTAGTGGCAGCTATCCTGAGATGACAGGGATTCCAGGGGTTTCCATACTTAGACAAATTGCTCCTAACAGCACTATCAAAGCATCATCTGGAGTTGAAAATGCAGTACCTGTTGCACACCTTCAGTCAGCTGGGGAAGGCAACTGAACACAGTCACACAGGTAGCAAACTTAGCATTGCAATATATGTCATCCCTGAGACAAGTTCAAGTTCAACTGGATATGCCCGCACCCCCAACAAGACTTTATTCTAAGAGGTGTAGGTTCCATGTCAGCTGCCATACTTCTAGTACCATTGGCAAGGTTTTTTATGAGAGTACTTCAGTGGATGCTAGCGGTCCAGTGGTCCATTCCGTATCATCCCCTAACTTTTCCAGTCAAACTAACTTCAGTCTGCAGATGTCATTTGCAGTGGTGGATGCTATCAGACAGTCTTCATCTAGACAGACCTTTTTCCCTCCCCATCGGCCACAGTGACCAAGGATGCTTCCTTATTGGGCATTTCGAAGGAAGATTGGTCCAAGGCATGTGGTCCACTTCAGGGACCAAATTGCACATCATTGTTCTAGAGATGAGAACCATCCTTCTAACATTGCAAGCCTTTCAGGGCTGTCTGCCTCTAGGAATAATAGCAATTCATACAGATAACATGTCAGTAGTCTGGCATATCAACAAACAGGGAGGGAATCCCCACTCATACCCATTATGTGGAGAGGCTGTGAGAGCATGGGAATGGGTGATCTCTTCAAACTGATTTCTGATTGCAACGCATATTCCCGGGGAGACCAACATTCTAGCAGACAGACTCAGCAGGTTCATCTTGAGTCCATATGAGTGGTCCCTGAATTAGTCAGTAGTGAATCAAATATTTTGCTGATGGGACCAACCTTGCTGTCACCTATTTGCATCTCCCTTGAACACCAAATTCAGCAAGTACTTCTCTCTGATCCCCCCAAATGGGGAACCACCCAGGGATGCTCTAATACACAGTTTGCCTCTGGTCTCCTGTACACCTATCCTCTGATATTGTTGATACTGAAAGTTCTACAGAAAGCCAGCAGGTTAAAAAACACTCAATTCATCATAGTCCATTTCTGGTTTCATAAGGTATGGTTCCCCTTCCTGCGGTCTCATGCCAAATATCCACCATGGATACTGGATCCCAGACATGATCTGATTTCTTACCTGTCTGAACACCAATCCCCCAATCTAAGATCCCTAAGACTAAACGCTTGGTTTCTCCACTTCCAATGATTGTAAGAAAGTCTAGGCTGGCCTCCCCATCCATGAAATCATTCTTGCTTCTCAAAAATTTTCTACTAAAAAGGTTAACAATAGCAAATGGAGAAAATTTGCAGTGTGGGTAAGAAATCAGAACATTGACCCTTTTCAAGCTCCTGTTTCAGCTATTCTGCTTTTTCCTAAATTCTCTTTTTCAGGATGGAACCATTTTTTTCTACGGTTAAGTTACAGTTGGCAGAGATTGCTAATTTTCACATGGCAGATGATTCACTTTCATTAACTTCCACCTCAACATCCAGGTTATGCAAGGCCTTCATGAAAGGAATATTTCTTCTTAGGCCACCTATTAAAGATCCTTTCCTCCTTGGGATCTGAATTTGATCCTACAAGGCCTCACTCAGAGACCCTTTGAACCGGCCGATCTTGTGACATTAAGTTTTTAGCCTGGAAAATCATTTTTCTTGTGGCCATTACTTCAGCCAAGAGGGTATTGGCACTATAGGCCTTATCTTCTGAACCGCTGTATATTTCTTTTTTCAAAGACAGAGTATCTCTGAGGATGAATCCTTCTTTTATGCCTAAAGTGGCCACAGAGGTGAATATAAACCAGTCTGTTCACCTCCAGTTTTCTTTCCTAACTATTCCAACAAAGGTGAATATATGCTCCATCTACTTGATATTCATATATAGTTGCATTTTTACTTGCACAGAACAAAGGAACATAGGAAATCTGAACAGCTATTCATCTCCTTTTCTCCAAACTGGTTAGGCCAAGCAATGTTAAAAGTAACTCTAGCCAAATGGATCACTAATTGCATTTCCACCATTTACTCCTTAAAATGACTACAGTTGCCCTGTCCACCGAAGGCCCACTCTACTAGGTCGATGTCTACTTCTGTGGGCTTTGCAACTAGAACTTCTATTGATGAAATTTGCTCTTCGGCAACCTGGTCTAAGTCACATACCTTTGTTTTACATTACAAATTGGATATAGTTTCCAGAGACAGCACATCTTTTGGCTGTGCTGTGGTATATCCTTCCTTGGGGCCACCTAAGAAATAATTTATCTGGGGGCTCTGACCCAGTTGTGAAGAAGAATGAAATGGACAACATCAGATGTAGGAGTTAGATACTTACCATAACTTGGTATCTTTGTTGTCCCATTTAATTCTTCCTCACATCCCACCCAACCTTTCACCTTCCAGGAAGTCTAGAGGTATCTAGGGGAATATGAGCTCCATGGCTCATTATCTTGAGTTCCAGTTGAGGGTATGAGTATTATTATTGTTATGTTCGTATTTGTTATTTTCATATTTTTTCACCATTTCATTGGCAGTAAACTCAGTCTGGGGAGTTAGAAGAAATGCAGGGTATTATGGAAGTGGGAGGAACTTGAGAATTCTAGCATCAGTCGTTTGGAACGGCTGGTGAGGAAGAATGAAATGGGATAACACAGATACCAAGTTATGGTAAGTACATAAGTCTTAAATTAATGCCCTTGTCTTAAATAAGTTTTCTTTTGTTTGTTTGTGTGTGTGTGTGTGTGTGTGTGTGTGTGTGTGTGTGTGTGTGTGTGTGTGTGTATAAGCATGTAGGCTTTAAAACAGGAGAACGTTGTGAATGTAATGAAAGGTTTTCCATTAAATATTCAGTGTGAGTTGAGAAGTCTGCATCTGAAAACAGCTGTATGTTATGTTCTAAGGTTTATGTGGAGATTAACTGACTAGAGGTGCAGGCAATAAATCTTGAGAGTTTTGAGCATTGTTTGCTGAGGGAATCATAACATTGAAAGGTACAAAGACAACAGCTTAGTAAAAAATAAAGTTTGAAATTATTGGAAGTGAATAAGACATAGCATCTTTTCAGGTGGCTAAATACTTTAGTGCATTTACTGCAACAGTGTATTTAGTTTTATTAAAAGATAGCCAGTGCACTTTTTCTTAAGACTAAAAGTTAGTTTCTGAAAGCACACAGGCTGTTTTTCATATCTAGGAGGGGACTAAAGATAAGACGAGTAGACAGCAATTAGTATAAGTAGGGGCCAGCTGTAACGTGCTTTAGCATGGATAACCTTCATTTTAGGTTTGGTGATGCCTGTGGGTGCAGCAGTTAACTTGGGACAATTCCTATCAGGAGGGTAACTCATACATGTCAACCTCTTAACACAAGAAATCTGGTCAAAGCCTAAAATAATGGGGGGTGGTACAAAGGCCCAAAAATAGGGTCAGTTTTTAAATATGGATCTTATAAAATTTGATAGTTGCTAGAATAACAGGATTTGTGCTGTCTTGCATTTTCTGAAGGCTATGAAAGCTAAAACAAAAATGTATATCATTATTTAATTACTTCAATCCTCAGTGATTTGCCAGAAAACCACAAGTTTTGTAAGAAACAGATTAAAATATAAGGGGAAAAATCTGGACAATTTAGAGGTGCAGGAGGGTTCAACTTCATTATTTCAAGATTACATAGCTTTGTGTGTTTGTTTTAAGTTAATGTGTTCTGGGGGGGGGGTTGAGTGTTTTCAGTAAAACAAAGAGTCTTGTAAAATATGACATAGGTTCAAATGGAGATAAGAAATAACTGTATAAAAGTTCATCCTGCCAAACATTAGTGGATGCATGTAGCACAAAACCTCGAAATAGACATTTAAAAAGCTGTCATATATAATAGGTGGGAGTAACAACTTCTTATCATAATGGCTACACTATCCATATTATTTTGGAATATGTGAATGGCCTCACAGGTATAGACAAAACGTTAAGATTTTTGAACTGTATTAACATGTAGAGTGCAAATAGAAATGCTATGGAAGACATATTTAGAATTTTATAAGGAAAAGATTTCATGATGGATATTCAGCAGAATATCAGGGACAAAGGAAACAGAGAGTAGTTATATTAGTTGCTAGAGGAGATCCAATACTGATAGAAGACTTAAAAAAGATAAAAAAAATGGTAAGATTTGTGGTAGTAAGAGGCTACTGGCAAGGGAGGAGGATTATGTTTGTATTTATATTCTACCTAAGACTACTGTTATAGAGCTTAAGAAAATGTGGGGCTTTCAGCAGGAAATATTACTTATAGGTGGGTACTGGAATTTGATTTGCAACTGTAGGATGTATTTGGGGTACCTAGAAGGGAAAACATAACAAACAAATGTATATTTCTGAAGAAATTCAGGAAAATATTTCATGTGCAAGATGCTAATTCATTAGTAGGAACTTGGAGATAATTTATATATTATTCTCCAAGGTACAATAACTGGGCTAGACTAAACAGAAATTGTATTTCACAGAAACATGTGCATTTAATTGAAAGCTTCGAGACATCCAATAACTATTTCAAATCATGTGCCAATAACAACCAAGATAAAAATGTAGGGTAATGAAGTAAAAATGAGACAATGATGCTTCCCTACATACTTGTTAAGAGAGCAATTTAAGGAGTGGGTAGTGGAAATATTAGGGAAAATAGAAATGTCTTCAGTGGTTATAGCTAGTGAGTGGGATAAAATGAAAGTGGAATTTAAAAATTGGATAAAAAAAAGAAAAACAGATATGGTTAAGAAATAGGAATTATTTAGAGGGGCTTACAAAGGTTAAAGTATTGTAAAATAAGGTGAATCTCACAGAACAAGAAGAGTTCCAAGTGCAGAATGCTAAAAAGAAAACAATGGAGTATCTGGACAATATGCATGTGTAGAAAGGTTGCTGTTGCAACTGTTTTTTTTTTTTATAATAACTCCGGTGCACAACGTCTTAGTCAACAGAATGTGTAAGTAAGAGTGTTGTTGCCAAATTTAGAGAGGCTGTAGGAAGAAAAATAATCAGAGGTCCTCTAGCGGTATTAGAGATATTCAAAAATTTTATGAAAATTTGTATAATGCAGATAAATGTAGAAATTAAGAGCGAGCACAAATGGAAATATTTATGGAAGACTTGCAAAGGTTAGAGATAGATGAGGCTAAACAGTTATTTAAGATAGAAGGAGACAAGATATAAATGATGATATATAATCAATCTACAGGAAAGTCTCCAGGAATTTATGATATTCCTGTGGAAGTTTGGAAGCTAGGATGGAAGAAAGTGATCAAGATCTGCAAAGTTTTGTTTAACAGTATTTTAAAATGAGGGGAAGCACCAACATCCTGGAAGAAACTGTGGTGGCTGTATTATCTAAGGATGGAAAAGACCCATCTGACCTAGCTTCATATAAGCCCATTTCAATTTTAAACAATGATTATAAAGTGTTTGTCTATAATAGCTAAAATAATGACAATGGTGTTTCCAAAATTGACAGCTAAGGATCAATGTATTTTTCTGGCGCGGAGGCAAACATTTGACAACATTAACAATGATGTTCCAGAAGGAAGCAGAATGTAAAAGAAAAATGCTGCTGTTGTTTGTGGGTCTTGATACAGAGAAAGCACTGGGTGTATTAAGCTGGGATTTTATGAGTAGGGTGATGGAGGCATTTGCATTCCTTGATACAGTATTAAGGTCAATTAAGAGGACATATGAGGGATGGGGGCAAAATTAAGGTGGGAAGGTTCCTCTCTGACAAGTTGTGCCTGAACAGAGGAACCTGGCAGGGTTGTCCTTTTCTCTTTTGTTATTTGCTTTATAGTTAGAGTCTTTGGCAAAGAAAATAAGGGACTCAGAAATTAATGGATATGATTGATATGGTAATCAAGAAAAGTTGGCTTCATTTGCAGACAGTATTATTTCGTACCTGATAAAACCAGAAAAAGACATCTCGTTGGCATGGAGCATGTTGAGACCATTTCAGTTTTTTTTCAGGATATACAATTAATGAAGATAAAACAAAGGCTATAGCTGTCAACTATATACCTGCACATGAATTGGTTCAGCAATACTCATATTTATGGGAATCTGATGAAATGAAGTATTTAGGAGAATGAATTAAAAAGGATTTGGTTATGGCAGCTAAAGATATGTGGGAAGAGACTAGAATTATAATACAATAACTGAAAGACTGGAAGCACTTGTTTATGGATAAGAATAGCAAGATAAAGGCAGTGAAAATGTGTGTAGTCCCTTTAGATTTATACATGTCAGGCATATTTTTATCAATCAGAGGAGACGTTATGGGCAATAATTAATAAAAAGTTGAAGAAATTCATCCAGGAAGGGAAGATGGAAGGGTCAAGTGGGATAAGACGAGCCCTCCAATAGAACAAGGTTGTTAAGGATTACCTGATTTGAAGGGATGTTTTAGAGCTACACAGTTAAGGCTCATATACATAACACAAGCAGAAGGCTATAATTCAAAGTGGAAATGGATGATGATGAAGCATCGGGGGGGGGGGGGTTCACAAAATAAGAGAGTGGTATTTTGGAACCAGATCAGTAAGGAGAATAACAGCCATACTTAATATTATACTTGTAAAGTAGCAGAAAGTATTCTAAGAACTAAGCCAACATGAGTATGGAGAAAGGAGATTTTTTAAATAGGGGTGACTAGTTAGGTCGAGAAATGACAAGAGGGAGCTGCAATTTACTGGAGAAAACTGTCAAAGGAAACATGTTTTTTGGAGCAAATAACTAGAGACGGAAAGGTAGTAGAATGGGAAGAGGCCAAAAAGGCATTTGGATTGCAGGCCTTTCCTTTTAGGTATTGACATCAGAGTATAAGCAAAGAGGAAAGGGATGGGGGAATCCTTAGTGAAATACTTGTTCAATAGAGTTATTAGTTGAATCTAGAACAGAAGCTAATCTAAAAAAAAAGAAATACTAGGGCATATAGGTACCAATGAGAGGAAGTTAGAAAAGATTGGGAAGAGAGACTGGATAAGCAATTCACAAGGAAACAATGGGAGGACATATGTATGACTCCCATAAAGATAAAAACTCATCAAAGTAAATAGTCAAATATGAGGGCTAATTAGATCAAATAAAGCCAGCAGAGAGGTTAAGCTATCCTCTCAGGTGAAAGATAGCCATAAGACCTTCTACAATTATATCAGAAACCTCAAGGGCAGCTTAGAGTAATGTGTTTAACTGCTGGTTAATGGTGCCACATTCACAGAGCCTAGCAATATAACAGACCTGTTAGTGAACAAATTCAGTTCCAACTTTATCTTCTTCATACTATCCAACCATCCACCCAAAACTACTCTCAAACATAACACTTCCAACTATAACTAAGGAGCATTTAAAGACTGCCCTCACTAAAGCCAAGAACATGGCCTCAGTGGGCCTCAATAGCATACCAGGATGCCTCCTGAATAATCTGAAATGTGACTTATAAGGACCTCTGATATCTATTTAACTATAATTTTAAAACAAACTTTGTGCCACATGAATGGAGGACTGCTCTGGTCATCCCCCGTCATATAAAAGTGAAAGTGAAGTTTAGAAATTGGGTAAAAATAATAGCAAAAGAGATATGGTTAAGAAATAACAGGATTATTTAGAGGGGCTGACAAAGGTTAAAGTATTGCAGAATAAGGGGAATCTCACAGAGCAAGAAGAGGGGAAGGACAGTGTGCTAAAGAGATCCAGGAAACTACAGACCCATTAGTCTCACCAGTTGTATTTGCAAAGCCATGGGAAGAAATATCATGGAAATTATCAAAAGGGACATAGGAGATCTCCAGACATGGATCCATCACAGATTGGCTTTGTCAAAGGAAGGTCATGCTTATTGAATCTGGTGGATTTCTTAGCAAAGGTCACTAAAGTAATGGATGAGGAGAAAATTGTGCATACTGCCTGACTAGATCTGGCTAAGGCATTTGATACAATGCCTCACTCAGGCATTGTCAACAAACTTACAGAACTAGGTATAAACCCCTTTATAACAAGCCGGCTGATAAGACCTGGGAGGTTTGAACTGGTGAGGCCACCTCCACAAAGGGGCTGGTCATCAGTGGATTCCCCCAGGGTTATGCGCTAGGCCCACTCGTCTTTGACATGTACTATGCAGATGTCAAAGTCAACATCAAGAGGCCTCTGGCTAAACAAGTTTGCAGATGATTGCAACCTGAGAGCAGTCATTGAATACCTTCAAGACAAGAGCACTCTTCAGGAAGATGTTAATGTAGGCAAACAGTTGGTGCCAAAGCCACAACTTAAAACTCAGTCTCAAGAAGTGCATTACAGTACCTTTTGGGAAATCTGCCAGCCCAGATAACTATCTCATCAGTAAAACACCCATAAATGGTAATCCACTAGTCAGGAATCTGGGAACTTGTGTAGATAGTAACCCAGTCTTTGACCAACATGACTCCACGGTAGTAAGAAAATCCTCATATGTTGTTCAACTTATAAGAAAGGGCATGGCATATATGTTCAGAGAGGTCATCATACCACTGCAGTTGACCCTCATCAGGCCCATCATAGAGTTTAATGTTCCTTTAAATATGTTTCTGACAAGAGCCATGCAGCAAATGGAATATCCACAAAGGTTCCTTACAAAAAAACACAGGAAGTAAGCACAATGTCCTACACTGATCGGCTGAAAGCCTTGTCTCTTTACTTGGTATTATACAGATTCCTAAGAGGTGATTTTTGCCTGGCATACAAGGAATCCCTGGATCCTATTTTGATTAATCTTTTGCTCATCTGCAAAACAAACAGTATCAAAACTACTAGACTAAAATACCTAAAATTTGTTTGCAAAATGAATAGAACATGTTGAAGTGACATATGTTTCTCTGAGAATTCCCATTCACTGAAACAGGCTCCCCATTCATGTGAAGCAGAGTTCCTCCTTATCCCTACTTAAGTGCAACTTATACCAGTGGATGGGTAATCAGAAGTTCACTCCTGGTCTGGTTCCTATGTCTCTGATGGACAGAGCCAGTCAGTAAATAACCTCCTATAAATCAAATTTGTGGGTCACATTTTGGTTGCATGGATAGGCTTTTCAGGGCCCTGGGGGCTGTTAGCCTAGTATACACCTATGAATCTATGACAAAGTATTTCTTCCCACTTTTCCCTTTATTTAGAACATTTTTCTCAAAATAAAACAAGACAAGTACAACCCAAATTTTGATCCATTTGGCTCAGACAGCCTTGGTTTACACTGCTAATGAGCCTGATTTGTTTACCACAGTGGCTTTTACTTCTGCACACTTCACTACTAACCCAGCAAGAGGGCTAAGTAGTACATACCCGATTTGAAGGGGTACTTTAGATTTATGTAGTTAAGGTTCATATATGTAACTCAAGTAGGAGGTTATAAATCAAAGTGGAAAAGTATGATAATGAAAAGAGAGAATGTTCACTATATAAAGAGAGACTAGGATTTTGGGTGCAAGTCCTTAAAAATAAGTAGTATACCAAATATTAAATTCATGAAGTAGCAGAAAGTATTCTAAGAACTACACTAGTATCAGAATGGAGAAAGGAGATTTTACCACTAGGTATTATTGTACCTTTTGATAAGTCTGGTAAAAAAAGTGTAGAAAACAAGCCAGAAGAGGCTGAAATTTGCTGGAGGAAATGAACCAAGGTATTAACAAATAATTCAAGAGGGAAAGAATAGTGTGGGATGTGGGTAAGCAAAAGTTTGGACTACAGGTTAGAGACTGCCTTTCCTATCAGGAGCTGGTAGAGTACTGGCACAGAGTAACAGAGAAGGGAGTTCCAAGTGAAAGATCAGCTTTGGTAAAGTTTTCAGTCTAGTCTAAACCAGAAACTGATATTAAAAAGGGGTAATTAAGAGGTTGTATAATGCATTAGATGATTACTATAAGAATTTGTCAGAGGAGGCTAGAAAATATTGGGAAAAGAAAATGGAAAGGCAGTTTACAAAGGAACAAGCGAAATAAATTTTATGGCTGCCAAGTATGCAAAAAAAAAAAAAAAAAAGTCCAGCAGGCTTAAGATTTTTAATGGAAGTGTTTGAAAAGGTATTTTGTACCCCAAGTAAACTTCAAAGGCTTTTTCCACAGGTAGATAGCAAATAATGAAGGTGTGTTGAGGAAGAAAGATGTGATTGAGAGCATGATTTTTTGGAAAATATGACTGGATGGAAGAGTATAAAAATTCCCTACAGAGTACTTTTACACAAATGTTTGAGGAATGAATGGCCATAATAAAGGAAATTATATTTTGAATTGGGATATATGATCTGAATTGCCTAAACAGCAAGGTCTTATTACATTTAATTTTATCGGCTGTCAAAAAAGCAATTACTAGAAAGTGGGAATCAAGTTCTAAACCAACTATAATTGAAGTATTGAATATTGTAAAAGATGTAAAAGACCACAAGGTGGTATCTTTAGAAAAGGGAAGGAACAAATTTCATAGTAATAGATACAATTTATGGGAGCAATATATCCATAATAAAGTTAAGGAAGAGGAGTGAGGTATAAGGGAAGCCAGGACCTGAGCACACTCTACAGTGTTGTAGTGAATGAAATTTGTTAAAAAGAAAATGTATATGTATATTGCATGAAAGTAAGCGTGGAAACTGTTATTGCAGTTTGTTTTCTTTTCTGTTAATGTACATATATCCATGTTACATATGAAAATGTGATGGTTTAATAAAGATGTTTATTTAAAACAGTTATGATATTTATGGTCTATATTAGTTCGCCAAAAGTTCTTTTCAGTGAATTCCTTTCTGTCAACCTCTATTCAGCGAAAATCACTTCCACGATTCACTGAATTTACCAAGGGCAAGTAAGTAGTTGGCAAACCAAACAACTTTGCCCTTTTCCCCACTGTAGTGCAATCTTGGAATTGGTATATATATATATATATATATATATATATATATATATATATATATATATTTATTTATTTATTTATTTTTTTATGGAGGGGTGTGGGGGAGCAGCCCCCCACTTGGATGGGTTTGATTTAGGTGGTTGTAGGTTCTGTCGTGTTGCAGGGCAATTGTTTTCTTGCCCTTGATAAATTCAGTGAATCGCAGCAATGCTTTTTGCGAATAGGGGTCGATGGAAAGGTGTTTGGTGAAAAGAACTTTCAGCGAACTAATAAAGACCCGATATTTATACTTTTATAGTGGCAAATGTGGTTCTATAAATATGGGTACTTGTTTATTTTGTGAGTTTGTAATTTGGTTTTATCAAAAATAGCTTGGGATTCATTGACTGAAAATTAGAAGGTAACATACCAGAGCAAAATCTAAATCCTTTACATTGTCCTATGCCAATATCTCTAGATGAATCAGACTACTAATTTGATAAAAATTTGGCTTCTTTAATAAAGGTTCACATTTCTGCATTCTCTACCTGCCGTCAACTACCCCCAGATAGACTCTTATCCTCTAATTAAGGCCTTCCTGAAAGAAATACTGTACTTACAAAGCATATATTTTTCTTAGAATTTAAACTTTACATGAGAGAAGATAATGTTTGAACCAGCAGATTCATCAGTTAAAACAACTGTCACAGAAGACACCCTTTTAGTTGCTTTTACTTCTGACAAAAGGATTTTAGAGTTGCTTAGACTTATGCTTAAACCACCCAGTTTAGTTGAGATTCAGTTGATAGTCTGAATTCTACTTGTGTAAGTGCTGTTACTGAGAAATTCAGTAATCATTGAGGTTGCCCTTTTTTCACTGTTGTGCAATGGATTAGCATATGAAAGTTAGTGGGCTGGGGGGGGGGGGTCTCTTCCCACATGGTGGTATGAAAGAGCTTCCCTCTTAAAATCTTGCAACAAAAAGTGTTGGTGTACCACATAAAGTTGTTTTCATTTATATGAATTCAGAGTAATGGTACTCACTGAAGTTATTGTTAGCGTCAACATGGATTTATTTAGTATTCCATACTGAATTTATATTTTTCCATTTGTTAACCAGGATAGTCTGACAAGGCTGAGATCCCTTTTAACTGGCAGTCTAGGGTGAAGTATGCCAAAGTAATGAATGTATTGCTTTAGAGTCTTCCCATGTGGCATAATGTACTGTTACAGTGACTTTCCGAAAAAATGGTATAAGAATAATTATAATGGTACATCTTCCATGAGTGGTTACTGGAAGAGTATAGCTATTCTTACTCTAATGCCTGATAAAGGCATACATAAATTTCTTTTTTTCTTGTACTGTTATAGTCAATTTCTTTGTCATTGTTATATTTAGTATGTTTGTAAGGGACAGCATAATGCAGTCAGAATCCCTATTAAGGGTTATGTGGGCACACATTACTGAAGGAAGTTCATCCCAAATGTAAGGAAATGGAAGAAGACTGTTGGTCTTCATAAGAACTGAAGCACAGCTGATGAAATTTCTGAACAAAAATAAAGACATTTAAGATAGTTAAAATATATGGTGTGATTCACTGTTATGGTGACAAATCATTGAAGATGTACTTTGAGTTTATGTATTCCTGTACAGAATTGTACTGTCCTGAAGAAGAGGCCACTGTAGCAGAAAACCTTCTCACCCACCCCCCTTCTTTATTTGATTGAGGATTATTTTCAAAATCTGACAAGTACATAATTTATTTATTTATTGACATTTGGTGACTGGGGAAAGTCCAGCTAGGTCAGAAACCCATATTCAGAGGAGGCCTGGGGAGAAAAGGTCCAACAAGTACAATCAGATATATATTTAAATACAATCATATATGCATTTAACAGACATTCATGCAATTTGAGATGTTATACAGTTTACATAATATAGTTTGATGAACTTTGCAAAGAAAATGAATGAGTAATTTGGTCAATATTAATTAGGTGGCCCAAGCAGTAAAAGAAGAGCAGAAAGAAATCATACATAAGAAAGGTAATACAGTAATTATTTTTGTAATTTGAAATAAAATAAAGGGAATCAATGTGTACGAATTTAAGGAGTGCAAGGAGAGAAGAATACAGCAGGGAAGATAAAAAGTAGAGATATGTTAATAATAATATGTATAGATAAATGTATACATAAAAAAATGTGGGTTAAGCCACGAGTGGAGGGCAGAGGTAAGTGAGGTGAGGAGGTTAGTAAAGTGAGAAGATATACTAAGGTGGAAAAACATCAGTTAATATGCTAAGTCCAGTAAGAGAAAGGCTCAGAAGAACAGATAGGGAGAAGGGTAGAATGGGGAAGGAATAGGTTGGGACATGAATAATGGGGAAGAAAGAAGGGAAAAGAGCCAAGAAATAGGAAATTATATGGTCAGAGAGCTAACAAGAAGGGAAGGGTGAAGGGAGGAATTAAGGGGAAGAGAGAGAGGTTATAAGGATAGATAGTTGTGAGATGGGTAGTTAAGTATAGTTGTGTTTGGTTGCAGAGCAAGGGCAGATGTGGCTATTGAGAAGGTAATTTTTAGTGCAAGTTTAAATGTCTTAAAGGAGTCAAGGATGCTAACATTTAAAGGTAAGCTACTCCAAAGTTATGTGATGCTGTAGGAGTAGAGGCCATCTCTGGCTCTTTTATTGGGTTTGTATACCATTAGAAGCTGTTTGTTTGTGGAACGGAGGAATCTGTTTAGAGTATAGGTGTGTAGGATTGATTTCAATACGTGGTAGCTATCTGGATGATATATTATTTTGTGTGCTAGTGATAGTTGTACAAAGTGAAGGTGATGGGAGAATTCTAGCCAATTTAATTCATTAAGAGCATGGCAATGGTGTGAAAGGTATGATGCGCCTCTGGCAAATATAGCAATTTTGTGTTAGCATGATGGAAGCTTATTCTTTAGGAATGTATGAAGTTTGGTAAAAATAGGGGCTCCATACAGGAGGGAAGGAAGTCAGAAGGTATTAGCAAGTGTTATTCTGGTAGGTTTGTTCATAAAGTGTTTGTGTCTCTATAGATTTCCTAGTTTAAAATGTGAGATGTGATGTCCTATGTCACCTTCATTCTGTACTGGTTGGGTTCAAAACCGATCCTCCATTCCGACCCGGCTTATACAAAAGCTCGAGGACTTCCACTGGCTCGTGGCTGTAACCCTATCCCATCATGCTTTGGGAAAGCTCCCCAGATCTCGTTTGCTGTTAAACAAGATTGGGTGCTTCCATTCTGGCTCTGTTTAAGTGGAATCTTTTTTCATTATTTTTTGAGAAATTGTGCTCTATATATAATTATAAAGATTTATAGGGTTTAGTACGTTGGTTTGAGTTAAGTTAATGTGTTCGTTCTGTTGGTTGTTGTTGCTACTGGCTATTGTTTCTTCTTCTAGGCCTTTTCCTCTTCCCTATCCCGGCTAGATTTAGTTATAATTATCCAAGCTCATTTAAGTTAGAGAGCTTCTTAAATTAAAACTTTTGTTAACTCTGTTGTTTTTTTCCCCGTGGTAAGTTCATTTAAGTTAGAGGGCTACCATTGGCCCGTTTAACTTCGAGGGCTTTTTTCCCTTCCTGTAGTTTTTTTTTCTTCATAAGGCAGATTTGTTTAATTTAGATAACTGCCTTCATTTCCCTAGTTAGCTTGCATTGCTGTGGTGTTTGTTGTGGATTAAAAAAAAAAGTTTACTAGTAGTATATTTTTCTTAGTTGTTGTTATTGTTGTTTATTGCTGTTGATACTCTATAAACATAATGTCCGAGGATCCTAAAGAATCCAAATCCTCTGGGTTTAAGAAATTTGACAAATGTAACCGAAAAATGTCATTAACTGATGGCCACACAGTTTGTATGTACTGTCTTGGCGCAGTCCATCTTCAGGAATCATGTACTATTTCCCATGCATTCACTCACAGAGTTGTGCTTGAAAGGAAAAATGAGCTAATTTTGAGAAGCTTACTAAAGACTCCCTTTGCAGAGGCAATCGAAGAAGGTCAGAGTATATCAAAATCACCAAAATCCACATCTTCCAGATCAGAGAAGTCAGGCAAAAGATCGTCTACCACTACTATTCATTTGGAGCTGACTAAAAAACTAGCTAAAGAGTCATTCTCAGACCCGAAGGCTGTTGAGCCCAAAAAAACTTCCTCCTCAGCTCCTGCTGTGGTTTTGGGGCCGATGAAGTTTCACATTCAGAGCCAGTTTCTCCAACTCTCAGATCTCTATTGCTTCAACCTGTCAGATCTCCCACTCCCTCCTTTTGATCCTCCAGAAGCCTCTCCGACGATGATGTGGATCGTGTAGTGTGGAGACTTTTAAGGACACCAGTGCTGGCCAAACTATTGTCAACTCCAACCCAGAGGGATTCGGAGCCAACAAAGACCACCCCCTTCCATCGATTCCTCCTGTGATCCGATCTGGGACCTCAGAGTCAGAGTGTCTGGAACTGATTGTAGTGGAACTGTCAGACCCGAGACCTACACCAGGATCTTTGGGCTCGACTACTGCTCCAACTTCCTCAGTTCTGTCTGAACTCGAAGGGTCTAGGAACCAGTGCTGTCCAGTCAGGTCCGGGAAGGAGAGTCGAGTCGGACAGTTGTCTGATCTGAACTTGCCTCTTTGGGCTTCGGTGCGGGTGACCTCAGCTCCTACATTGGCCTTGGAGTCAACATCATTGGTTCTGGGAATGCCTTCTGATTCTTTGGAGCTGGGAGCTTCCTCAGATCAGGGGCAGGGGGCCTTCAAGGTGATGAGTAGAGTGCTGTCACCACAGATGCCTCCACTCTCAGGTGCAGACATTCTTCCCACAAGGGCACCAGTGTCTGTCTTGGCACCACTGGATCCACACAGATGTGGGGACCCAAAGCTTCAGGCTGTCCCATTGGGTGAAACCTTCTCTTCCAACACCTTTCCAGGATAGCCTTCCGAAGAGGTCCCTCGAAAGAGATTATGCAAGAGGAAGCATTTATACTCCCCAGAGGAGTCGATCAGTTCTGATACAGACCTTGATGAGTCAGAAGGGTCCCTGTGGTCACCCTCTGAGGATGTCTCCTTCACAGACATCCTAGAAATACTTAAGCAGAGAGGTGGCTGGAAGCCCATCAACCCTTCTGAGGAAGAGTCTGTATACCTGAAGGCTTTCAGGTCTCGCCCTTTGACGACCTCATGAATGTAGTTAGTCAAAAGGCATGGGAGTCTCCATACTCAGTGGAACCTGTTCCTTGGAGGCCAAAGAAGTTTATTACTGGACCTTCTGGCAAGGAGTTTCTTACTAAGGGGTTCCCAGTAGATGCTGTGGTGGTGGCTGCAACCGCCAAGAAGGAACTTTCAGAGACATCCTCATATGTCCTTCTGCCAAACAGAGAGTCTCATACATTGGACAGATATGGAAAGCACACATTTTCTTCAGCAACTTTTGGTCTCAGATTGCTGAATTACCTGACTCATTTTACTAGGCTTCAGAGAGATCTCCTGAAAGAGCTAGGAGATACCCTCTAAGGTTCTGTAGCTGCAGGGTTTCAGACAAGGTTTCCTGTCAGCTCTCCAGCTTAACTTAAGTGGTCAACTCTTCCATGAGGCTCATTTCTTATGCAGCAGATGGAGCAAGTAGGGCAGCAGGTATAGGAATTTCCCTAAGGAGACATTCTTGGATGTGCTTGTGTGATTTTACATAACCCTTTAAATCTTCCTTTGTTAACCCCCTTTTTGATGGCTTGTCCTTGTTCAGGCCAAAAGTCAAAGACACACTAACCAGGTGTGAACAGGAAAGAAAGACACTCACTGCCATTGGAGTCTGTTTCTCCCTACCTACCAGACCTTACCCCAAAGGTGAGAAGGGGGAAAAAATGTGGTTTCAAAAATCCCAGAGAGCTTTCCAGGATACACGTGGTGATTCTTCCCCCAGGGGCAGAGGGAGATGTACAAATGGAAGACACCGGCCATGCAGCAGAGGGGGTCTGCAAAACCAGGGTGACAGGGAATCCTTGCTTGGTAAGGCTTTTCAGCGCTCCTGAAAGGAGGCCTGTCTGTCCATCTCTGGAGGCAGTCGGGGATCACTTATCTTTGTACTCAAAGGCCTGGCTAGAAATTACAAAACACAAGTGGGTACAAACAGTCATATCCAGGGGCTACTCCATACCCTTTTCCTTCCCTGCCCCAAACACACAAACACAAAAACCATCGCAGACATTCCACCCAGTAAGAGTGATCAGGCAACTCTAGAAATACAAAAGTTGTTTGAGAAAAGAATCATCCAAGCAGTCCTCACAGACCAATTTGGATCTGAAATTTACTCAAGGTTCTTTTTAGTTCCAGAAAACATAGGGGACTGGAGGCCCATCTTGGATCCCAGCAAATTAAACAAGGCTGTAAAAAAATCAAAGTTCCGGAAGTCAACACTGCAATTGATACTTGCCTTTCTGGGACAAGATGAGTGGATGTGCTCGACAGACCTTCAGGATGCGTACTACAACACAAAAATGGACAGGCAATCCAGGAGTCATTTGTGCTTTCGACTGTGAGCCAGTCACTACCAGTTTCGAGTTCTGCCCTTTGGTCTCACTACAGCCCCCAGAGTGTTCACCAAGTGCATGGCAGTAGTCATGGCTCACTTAAGGCATCTAGGATTCTGAGTGTTTCTGTACCTAGACGACTGGCTGCTAACTGCCACCACCAAGCATATACTAACAAAAGTGAGAGACACCACCATACACTTTTGCTGTCACCTAGGGATCACAATAAATTACGAAAAATCTGCCTTTTTGCCATCTCAGAGTATCGTTTTTATAGGAGCAGATCTAGATGCAAAACAAATGTTGGCGAAGCTTCACCCCGAAAGAGTTCAAGTCCTACAACACTAAATCAAAAATCTTATCTCCAAGAAAAGTACAAGCAAGAACTGTACTGAAAGTCTTGGGTACCATGGCAGCAGCAATAAGCTTGATACCACTGGCGCGCCTGCAGATGAGAATTTTGCAGTGGCTGCTGTTCACTCAGTGGTCCATGCAGGAGCTACCCATGTCTCACCAAATTATAACAGAATCTTGCAAGAAAGAACTTTGTTGGTGGCTTCATTCCACTCATGTGACTCCAGGTAAACCCTTTGTTCTTCCACATCCGCTAGCCACAGTGACCATGGATGCTTCCCGGATAGGGTGGTGGGGCATTATCTAGGAAGGACAGCCCAAGGTATTTGGTGGGATCACAAGGTCCACTTGCACATCAATGTCCTAGAGATGAGCACGGTGCTTCTCGCGTTGCAAGCATTCTAAGACTCTCTTCCGCTAGGAACTATTGCAATACAGACAGAAAACATGTCAGTTGTGTGGTATATAAACAAACAAGGAGGAACCAAGTCTTACCCCCTTTGTCAGGAGGCCCTAAGAGTATGGCAGTGACATTCTCTTCCCAACATTTTCTGACAGGAATGCACATCCCAGGGAAATCCATCATGATAGCAGACAAACTCAGCAGAGCAATTATGATACCTACAGCAAAAAAAGAAAAACCTGCACGTGTGGCTGGTGCACAGTTATACCATCTCAAAAACAACAAAGAAAAAAGAGCCAGCACACAGTAATTCCAGTGTAGCCTTCTGGCAAAGGAATATTTTACTCCATGAAGACTAAATAAAAATTAACTCAGTGGGGTCATACCAGTTTCGGCATAAGCCTTCTTCAGCAACCACACACAAAAAAATCCAATAAAGGCTATACATTCACATATATTTATATTCAATGTAATATTGCCCTCTAGTGGATAAAAAATACATTACAAAACTAAATCACAAAAATAATGTATTACAAAATCTTGGAATGTCCAAGAAATATATATAAAAAATGTATCCCAATGTTTACAGAAATCCAATGGTAAATATATAAATGATGATCCATTGCAGAATACTTCAAAATTGGTCATTCAACCCAGCTAAAAATCGAGCTCCCAATTTAACAATCCACATTTTTTCTTTATTCGTTAATAATTCATGTAACACATGAACCTCATTGCTCTTAAACCTGATACGGTCAATGACCATGAAGCTAAAGCTCCCTGTGGGATGTTTACGTATGTGTTTATATAAGGAACTTGAAACTTTTTTGTTTCTGATATCACTTAAATGTTCACCGACCCTTAATTTAAAGGGTCAAGAAGTTTGTCCCACATAAAATGCTCGACAGCTACATTGAGCTAAATAAATAACCCAGCTGGTACTACAGTTGGCAAAAAAGGAAACATTGTAAACATGTGGAGAGTTGTGGGAAGTAAAACTGTCTGACTTGAGTACCCTTGGACAATATGAACAGTGCCCACATGGATGACATTGTAGCAAAAATTGCCCAGTTACTGTAGTTTGAATGGGGGGGGGGGATTAGGAAAATAATTATGAACCCTCTTATAATGACTGAATAAGGATCCCAATGACTGCCCCTTCCGAAAGGGATAAGAACACAGATCCTTAATGTAATTATTTACTATCTTATCTGACTGTAACAGGTGCCAATGTCTTTGGATGATATTCATGAAACTCCTAGTGTTTCTGGCATAGGTAGTGACCAATCTAGGCTCCTGAGATTGATTTGTGCACTTGAGATGATATAACAACTGTGACCTCTCTTGTTGGTTAGCAAACCGACTGGCCCTAGTAATGTCACCTGCTTGATACCCCCTGTTCTTAAATCTGGCTATTAGTTCTTGTCGATGGTAGGCATACGTGGAGGAATCAGAGCAAATTCTCCTAATATAGAGAAATTGCGATTTGGGGATGTTCCTGGTGACATGTTGTGGGTGGAAGCTTGTGGCATGAAGTAGGGTGTTAAACTGAGGAAACTTTTTAAATACCTCACTCTCCAGATTATCTGATTCAGTTCTCCTAATCGACTCATTCAGGAAAGTTATTTTGGATCTGTTATAAGTTAACTTAAATTCAACACCCCACTTGTTGGAATTCAAATATTCCAAAAATTCAAAAAAAAAAATGCCTCATCCGCTCTTCACACCAACCAACAGTCATCAAGATATCTCCTCCAAATATCTAATTCATTCATGAAAATGTTGTTATTAATATCATAAATCAATTGCTCCTCCACGTAGGCCATAAACAGGTCTGCATATATATATATATATAGGGGCAAAAGAGGCCCCCATAGCAATACCTTGAGTCTGCCAGAAACACTTATCTTTGAAATAAAAGACATTGTGGGTGAGTACCAATTCGGCCATACAAACTAGAAGAGTGTTAAAACCCGGTTTGTACATATTTGCCCAATCAAGCCAATATTGCAAAGCAGTGAGTCCTGCCCAATGGGGAATACTAGTGTACAAGGAGGTGACATCCAAAGTACATAAGAGACAGTGAGGTTCCAGTTGCATATCTGATATAATGGCAAGAAACTGCATGGTGTCCTGTATCCTCGTCCATACCAAGGGTAACAAAGGTTTCAAATATTGTGTAAGGAATTCCGACAGAGGCTCAGTCAAGGAGCCTCTGCCAGAGACAGTTGGTCGACCAGGCGGTCTCTTGGGATCCTTATGAATCTTTGGCAAGAAATAAATGTATTGTTGTCTGGGGTGATTGACGTTGAGGTGATAACAGGTATCATGAGAAGTTATGCTTTCCTCCTCTGCAGGATCCAAAAATTTATCATTGTCTGTTTTACATTTACTGGTTGGGTCAACAGGCATTGCCTTATAATGAAATTCGTTAGACAGTTGTCGCTTTGCCTCAGCTTCATAGTCAACCCAATTCTGAACCACCACTGCCCCACCCTTGTCTGCCAGCAAAATGGCAATGTCATGATTCTTAATAAGATGTTCAACACATGACCTTTCTTGTTGGTTAAGATTATCCCTAATCATATTGTACTTGCTCAAATTCAAATGTAAATCTTTAAGAACCTCATTTTGAAAAGACTGTACAATGGGTGACACTGGTGGCTTGAACTGTGACGGTCTAAATCGAAAAATTCCAAGGCCAAAATGATCAACCTTTTCCTCTTCCTGATTGTGAAAGAACAATCTTAAATTAAGGGTACGGCAAAAATTAACAACATCTTGTGCAAAATGATGCTCCGGAACACAAAAACCTGGCACAAAACCCAATCCTTTATTTAGAACCTTAAGTTGTTGTTCATTGAATGTAACAGAAGATATATTGTGTACATTATTCACTTCAGCATTCAAATTTTGGTCATATTCTGGAGAATCACCCCAAGATCCATGATGTCTTTTGTGTTTCCTACCCCCCCCGTCTCTGAGATCTGTGCCGAAAGGGATCCCCCCGTCAGCTTCTGCTCTAAATTATTCCTCTTGGGAACTGGTGAAACCCTGGTGTGGCCATCCTCCCAGTCTGTGTTGGATGACTATTCATCCGCAGAAGTTGTAGACTCCCTATCTCTTTTCTTAAGTATAGACCTAGGTCGAGAGACCCTAGATTTCTTCGGGGTTTGAACAGATGTAACAAATTTGACCCTAGGACATACCCCAAACGGCTTGCCTCTATCATAGTCTCCCACATCATGAGTAAACTTTTTAATTTTTCTTTCCTTCAGCCCAGAATCTAATTCTAACAGATCCTTGCCAAGTTTATCAATACAAATGTTGTAACATGGGAGTACTGAAAACTCTTCAAATCCTTTACCTAAACTCAAAACCTGAGTAGTTTGTTCTTCCACCTTCCTCTCATAATAATTGATCAATATATTAACAAAAATCATAGAGGCCTGTTGTTGTGCCTCAGATCATTGGGCCAAAAGACAGTCATCTGGTTCAGCAACCATAGGTTGCAACCTTATTGTTAGTCCCCTTGGGGCAATTTTGCTCCGTTGATATGCCCGAAACAACCTGAGATGCCAAACATTCTTCCTTAATGTAATACAATTTTTGGTCAACTTAATAAAAGCTGATTGATAATCCTGAGTAGGATCCTGAACTCCAGAGCCATTATTGACATTACCTGACCCCAGGGCCAAAAATGCCTAAATCCCCAGAGTCCAATGAAAGACCGTTAATAATAGTTGCCAAATCCATCACCGACCAAAAAGACCACAATATAACTAAAGAAACCAAATATAGCCACTGTCTACAAAGGTCAAATTGGAGTACTGTATCCAAAACTGTCTCATGCAACTGATACCATAAGTGTACCAAAATCAATATGTTACTTTAATTCTCATCACCAAATATAAGGCATGAAAAAATGGCCAACATGGGTACAATAATAGCTAATACACTGCACTCCAAAAGCGGGTGCCTAGTTGTTTAATGTTTATGATGATATAAAAAAGTTTAAAAAATAAATCAATCAAATCAAATGATTGACATTTACAACACTTGCTAGACACTTGAATAGGTCCACTTGAACAGCTATACCTGCTACGACAACCAAAAGGCCATAAAACAGACCCCAAATATTGACCGTAGCAGTGGAAAAACCAAATAAGTATATACAATTTGGTCAGTGATGTGATGTCAAAAAGGATTAAGCCATACAATTATAGACTTGGATCTGAAGTCCAACACTCCACTCAAAAATCAGGAATGTCCGATATTCACCCTGAAAACCAGGCTAATGGGACAAAAAAATCAGGACAAAACATTATATTGTCCTTCCCAATAAATCCATGACTCTTCGATATAAAAAATAAACTTAACTGTTAATAAACCAAATATTTCCATATACAGGGCAGTCTAAAACGATAGAACCTGTTCCTATCCCATATAAGAATAATGTAAGGGATTCCCTTATCTGGCCAAAATTGGATGGTAATATATTGTTCAAAACAATGAACCTAAACCCTAAGGACATAAACTCAGGCCAAACTATAAAATGCATATACCCTAAACAATAATTATGTAGGGGTAGACATCAGTTATGAAATGGACGGTCTGTTATCAATATAACATGTTTGAACATCAATAATCAAAACATATATCAAAAATCAAACACATGTATCAAACAGTTAAACCATATATCAACCCCAACTAAGACTTAGAGTTAATAACAATCAAGTCTCAAAGGTGTGACATAACGCGGACCATATATCCAATGTGTAGCTCCTAGCAATGTGAAAGTACAATCAAGCAAAACTGTGAGATACAAGTGCCTGGAATTCTAGTTATATGAGGGTAAACTTCTGGTTTGAAACATACAATCTGTTATCAGCATTAACATGTACAAACATTCCTGATCGAAACATGTATAAAGTTAAGCACATGTATCAGACAGTTAAACCATGTATCAACACCAACATAAACCTAGAGTTGAAAACAACTAATCACAAAGAATTAACATAATAGAGACCATATCTTTGTTAGAAATGATTGAAAGTTCAAGACACTTCCAGGACAATATATATAATAAAAATTGTCCGATGTTAATGCAATATCGAGTCCACAAGTCAGATTGTTCAAACTCTTGAACCCTGATATTGGTCCGTCGGGAGCAAACACTGTAGGCCCTGAAAATAGTGAAAACACATCAGATACAGCCTGCAGCATATATACCAGGATGAAAATAGTCTCTCCAGAGTCTAAATGAGGCCTGTATTTAAAATGCACAGTCCTGATCAAATAAAAGTCGAAAACATGTGAACAATGGTATATTATGTCCAAAATCATTAGTTGGTAAACACAATTCAGCTCTAAAGATGAAACTCAACCCAAGCCGAATCACTTGTTTGAGTTGAACAAGCCAAACAGTTCCACCATCCAATTCGCCACAACCTGAAACCTTAATGATGTCCCAGACAGACTTTTGTAATGTCCCAAACAAAATAAAATGTTCCTTTTGTTGCCCAAATCCTGCTGAAAATGTTATTTGAAATATTTCTCATACAAAAAGGCATCCATACAGCCTCTGCTAAGCTGCTTTGCAAAGGGATATACGAAATACTTGGCTTCTATAAATGAAAACCTGCAACACGAAGACTAGAATCGTAACGAAGTATAAACTTCTACCAATCTTGTCAATACCATTCTTCCTGTATCCAAATCGAAATAAATCCAAGCGAAATTGCTACAAACATGTCCAGAACTCCACAAGGAGGATGGCCACGTCAGAAATGCCACCAGCAAGAAACGGAAAGTGCCAACAGCAAAAAAAGAAGAACCTGCACATGTGGCTGGTGCATGGCTATACCATCTCAAAAACAACAAAGAAAAAAGAGCCAGCACATAGTAATTCCATTGTAGCCTTCTGGCAAAGGAATATTTTATTCCACGAAGACTAAATAAAAATTAACCCAGTGGGATAATACCGGTTTCAGCATAAGCCTTCTTCAGCAACCACACACAAAAAGTCCAATAAAGGCTATACATTCACATATATTTATATTCAATGTAATAGTACCCTCTAGTGGATAAAAAATGTATTACAAAACTAAATCACAAAAATAATGTATTACAAAATCTTGGAATGTATTCTGCAGTGGATCATCATTTATATATTTACCATTGGATTTCTGTGCGCATTAGGATACATTTTTTATATATTTCTTGGACGTTCCAAGATTTTGTAATACATTATTTTTGTGATTTAGTTTTGTAATGTATTTTTTTATCCACTACACAGTGAATATAAATATATGTGAATGTATAGCCTTTATTGGATTTTTTGTGTGTGGTTGCTGAAGATGGCTTATGCCGAAACCGGTATGACCCCACTGGGTTAATTTTTATTTAGTCTTCATGGAATAAAATATTCCTTTGCCAGAAGGCTACACTGGAATTACTGTGTGCTGGCTCTTTTTTCTTTGTTGTTTTTGAGATGGTATAGCCGTGCACCAACCACACGTGCAGGTTCTTTTTTTGCTGTTGGTACTTTCCATTTTCTGCTGGTGACGTTTCTGGTGTGGACATCCTCCTTGTGGAGTTCTGGACATGTTTATAGAGTTTTTCTTGGATTTATTTCGATTTGGATACAGGAAGAATGGTATTGACAAGATTGGTAGAAGTGTATACTTTGTTACGATTCTAGTCTTCGTGTTGCAGGTTTTCGTTTATAGAATCCAAGTATTTCGTCCTTTGCGAAGCAGCTAAGCAGAGGCTGTATGGATGCCTTTTTGTATGAGAATTATTTCAAATAACATTTTCAGCACTACTGGATTTGGGCAACAAAAGGAACATTTTATTTTGTTTGGGACATTAGAAAAGTCTGTTTGGGACATCATTAAGGTTTCAGGTTGTGGCGAATTGGATGGTGGAACTGTTTGGCTAGTTTCAACTCGAGCAAGTGATTCGGCATGGGTTGATTTTCATTTTAGGGCCGAATTTTGTTTACCAACTAACGATTTTGGACATAATATACCATTGTTCACGTTTTCGATTTTTATTTGATTGGGACTGTGCGTTTTAAATATAGGCCTCATTTAAACTCTGTAGAGACTATTTCCATCCCAGTATATATGCTGCAGGCTGTATCTGATGTGTTTTCACTATTTTCAGGGCCTGTAGTGTTTGCTTCAGAGGGACCAATATCAGGGTTCAAGAGTTTGAACAGTCTGACTTGTGGACTCGATATTGCATTAACACTGGACAATTGTTATATATATATTGTCCTGGAAGTGTCTTGAATTTTCAATCATTTCTAACAAAGATATGGTTTCTGTTATGTTAACTCTTTGTGATTAGTTGTTTTCAACCCTAGGTTTATGTTTGGGTTGATACATGGTTTAACTGTCTGATACATGTGCTTAACTTTATACATGTTTTGATCAGGAAAGTTTGTACATGTTAATGCTGATAACAGATTGTCTGTTTCTAAACAGAGGTTTACCCTCATATAATTAGAATTCCGGGCACTTGTATCTCACGGTTTTGCTTCATTGTTAGGAGCTATATATTGGATATATGGTCCGCATTATGTCACACCTTTGAGACTTGATTGTCATTAACTCTAAGTCTTAGTTGGGGTTGATATATGGTTTAACTGTTTGATACATGTGTTTGATTTTTGATATGTGTTTCAATTATTGATGTTCAAACATGTTAATATTGGTAACAGACTGTCCATTTCATAATTGATGTCTACCCCTACATAATTATGGTTTAGGGTATATGCATTTTATGGTTTGGCCTGACTTTATGTCCTTAGGGTTTAGGTTCATTGTTTTGAACAATATATTACCATCCAATTTTGGCCAGATAAGGGAATCCCTTACATTATTCTTATATGGGATAGGAACAGGTTCCATCATTTTAGACTGCCGTGTATATGGAAATATTTGGTTAATTAACATTTAAGTTTCTTTTTTATATTGAAGAGTCATGGATTTATTGGAGAGGACAATACAATATTTTGTCCTGATTTTTCGCCCCATTAGCCTGGTTTTCAGGGTGAATATCGGACATTCCTGATTTTTGAGTGGAGTGTTGGACTTCAGATCCAAGTCTATAATTGTATGGCTTAGTCCTTTTTGACATCACATCACTGACCAAATTGTATATACTCATTTGGTTTTTCCACTGCTACGGTCAATATTTGGGGTCTGTTTTATGGCCTTTTGGGTGTCGTAGCAGGTATAGTTGTTCAAGTGAACCTATTCCAGTGTCTAGCAAGTATTGTAAATATCAACTATTTGATTTGATTGATTTATTTTTTAAACTTTTTTATATCATCATAAACTCTGAACAACTAGGCACCCGCTTTTAGAGTGCAGTGTGTTGGCTATTATTGTACCCATGTTGGCCATTTTTTGATGCCTTATATTTGGTGATGAGAATTAAAGTAACATATTGATTTTGGTACGCTTATTGTATCAGTTGCATGAGACAGTTTTGGATACAGTACTCCAATTTGACTTTTGTAGACAGTGGCTATATTTGGTTTCTTTAGTTATATTGTGGTCTTTTTGGTTGGTGATGGATTTGGCAACTATTATTAAGGGTCTTTCATCAGACTCTGGGGATTTAGGCATTTTTGGCCTAGGGTCAGGTAATGTCAATAATGGCTCTGGAATTCAGGATCCCACTCAGGATTGTCGATCAGCTTTTATTAAGTTGACCAAAAATCTTATTACATTAAGGAAGAATGTTTGGCATCTCAGGTTGTTTCGGGCATATCAACAGAGCAAAATTGCCCCAAGGTGACTAAGAATAAGGTTGCAACCTATGGTTGCTGAACCAGATGACTGTCTTTTGGCCCAATGGTCTGAGGCACAGCAACAGGCCTCTATGATTTTTGTTAATATATTGACCAATTATTATGAGAAGAAGGTGGAAGAAATAACTACTCAGGTTTTGAGTTTAAGTAAAGGATTTGAAGAGTTTTCAGTACTCCCATGTTGAACCATTTGTATTGATAAAATTGGCAAGGATCTGTTAGAATTGGATTCTGGGTTGAAGGAAAGAAAAATTAAAAAGTTTACTCGTGATGTGGGAGACTATGAAAGAGGCAAGCCATTTGAGGTGCGTCCTAGGGTCAAATTTGTTACATCTGTTCAAACCCCCAAGAAATCTAGGGTCTCTCGACCTAGGTCTATACTTAAGAAAAGAGATAGGGAGTCTACAACTTCTGTGGATGAATCATCATCGAACACAGACTGGGAGGATGGCCACACCAGGGTTTCACCAGTTCCCAAGAGGAATAATTTAGAGCATAAGCTGACGGGGGGATCCCTTTAGGCACAGATCTCAGAGACTGGGGGGGGGTAGGAAACACAAAAGACATCATGGTTCTTGGGGTGATTCTCCAGAATATCACCAAAATTTGAATGTTGAAGTGAATAATGTACACAATATATCTTCTGTTACATTCAATGAACAACAACTTAAGGTTCTAAATAAAGGATTGGGTTTTGTGCCAGGTTTTTGTGTTCCAGAGCATCATTTTGCACAAGATGTTGTTAATTTTTGCCGTACCCTTAATTTAAGATTGTTCTTTCACAATCAGGAAGAGGAAAAGGTTGATCATTTTGGCCTTGGAACATTTTGATTTAGACCGTCACAGTTCAAGCCACCAGTGTCATACATTGTACAGTCTTTTCAAAATGAGGTTCTTAAAAGATTTACATTTGAATTTGAGCAAGTACAATATGATTAGGGATAATCTTAACCAACAAGAAAGGTCATGTGTTGAACATCTTATTAAGAATCATGACATTGCTATTTTGCTGGCGGACAAGGTTGGGGCAGTGGTGGTTCAGAATTGGGTTGACTATGAAGCTGAGGCAGAGCGACAACTTTCTAATGAATTTCATTATAAGGCAATGCCTGTTGACCCAACCAGTAAATTTAAAACAAACATTTATAAATCTTTGGATCTAGCAGAGGAGGAAGGCATCATTTCTCATGATACCTGTTATCACCTCAAGGTAAATCACCCCAGATAACAATACATTTATTTCTTGCCGAAGATTCATAAGGATCCCAATAGACCGCCTGGTCAACCAATTGTCTCTGGCAGAAGCTCCTTGACTGAGCCTCTGTCGGAATTCCTTACACAGTATTTGAAACTTTTGTTACCCTTGGTACGGGCAAATATACAGGACACCACGCAGTTTCTTACCATTATATCAGATATGCAACTGGAACCTGACTGGCTCTTATGTACTTTGGATGTCACCTCCTTGTATACTAGTATTCTCCATTGGGCAGGACTCACTGCTTTGCAATATTGGCTTGATCGAGCAAATATGTACAAACCGGGTTTTAACGCTCTTCTGGTTTGTATGGCCGAATTGTTACTCACCCTCAATGTCTTTTATTTCAAAGATAAGTGTTTCTGGCAGACTCAAGGTACTGCTATGGGGGCCTCTTTTGCCCTATATATGCGGACCTTTTTATGGCCTATGCGGAGGAGCAATTGATTTATGATATTAATCACAACATTTTCATGAATGAATTAGATATTTGGAGGAGATTTCTTGATGACTGTTGGTTGGTGTGTAGAGTGGATGAGGCATTTCTTTTTGAATTTTTTGAATATTTGAATTACAACAAGTGGGGTGTTGAATTTAAGTTAACTTATAACAGATCCAAAGTAACTTTCCTGGATGAGTCGATTAGGAGAACTGAAACAGACACTTTGGAGAGTGATATATTTAGAAAGTTTCCTCAGTTTAACACCCTACTTCATGCCACAAGCTTCCACCCACAACATGTCATCAGGAACATCCCCAAATTGCAATTTCTCCCTATTAGGAGAATTTGCTCTGATTCCTCCATGTATGCCTACCATCGACAAGAACTAATAGCCAGATTTAAGAACAAGGGGTATCAAGCAGGTGACATTACTATGGCCACTCGGTTTGCTTACCAACCAGATAGGACACAGTTGTTATCATATCATCTCAAGTGTACAAATCAATCTCAGGAGCCTAGATTGGTCACTACCTATGGCAGAAACACTAGGAGTTTCATGAATATCATCCAAAGACATTGGCACTTATTACAGTCAGATAACATACTAAATAATTACATTAAGGATTGGTGTTCTTATTCCTTTCGGATGGGGCGGTCATTGGGATCCTTATTCAGTCATTATAAGAGGGTTCATAATTATTTTCCTAATCCCCCCCGTTCAAACTACAGTAACTGGGCAATTTTTGCTCGGATGTCATCCATGTGGGCACTGTTCATATTGTCCGAGGGTGCTCAAGTCAGCCAGTTTTACTTCCCACAACTCTCCACATGTTTACAATGTTTCCTTTTTTGCCAACTGTAGTACCAGCTGGGTTATTTATTTAGCTCAATGTAGCTGTCAAGCATTTTATGTGGGACAAACTTCCCGACCCTTTAAATTAAGGGTCGGTGAACACTTAAGTGATATCAGAAACAAAAAAGTTTCAAGTTCCTTTTATAAAAACATACTTAAACATCCCACAAGGAGCTTTAACTTCATGGTCATTGACCGTATCAGATTTAAGAGCAATGAGGTTCATGTGTTACATGAATTATTAACAAATAAAGAAAAAATGTGGATTGTTAAATTGGGAGCTCTATTTTTACCTTGGTTGAATGACCAGTTTTGAAGTAGTCTGCCATGGATCATCATTTATATATTTACCACTGGATTTCTGTACACATTGGGATACATTTTTTATATATTTCTTGGACATTCCAAGATTTTGTAATACATTATTTTTGTGATTTAGTTTTGTAATGTATTTTTTATCCACTAGAGAGCGATATTGCATTGAATATAAATATATGTGAATGTATAGCCTTTATTGGATTTTTTGTGTGTGGTTGCTGAAGAAGGCTTATGCCGAAACTGGTATGACCCCACTGGGTTAATTTTTATTTAGTCTTTGTGGAATAAAATATTCCTTTGCCAGAAGGCTACACTGGAATTACTGTGTGCTGGCTCTTTTTTTCTTTGTCAATTGTGATACCTCATGAGTGGTCTCTAAAAACCTTTTTGCCATGTCCATGAATGCCAAATGCAGCAGCTACTTTGCCCTAATCCCCCATCAGGGGGAGTCACAAAGAGATGCACTCGTACCTGATTGGCCCTGGGTCTCCTCTACCCCCCCCCCTTTCCATTGATACTCAAGGTCCTTCAGAAAGCCAGCTCACTGGGAAGAAGTTTAATACTAGTCGCCCCATACTGGCCTCATAAGATATGGTTCCCCTTTCTTTGGCCTCATCTCCAGGAGGAGCCGTGGATTATGGACCCAGTTCCAGACCTCCTGACTCATACTTCATAGATGCTCCACCCATCAGTTCAAGCCCTCAAATTGACAGCTTGGCTGCTCCAGTTCCACACATAGCCAGGCTCCCTGACATTTCCCCTTCAGTGAAACATATCTTAATCTCATCTCATAAGGCTTCAACCAGGAAATTATACATGAGCAAATGGAAGAGACTTTCCCTTTGGGCCTTGAATAATCACATTGACCCTTTCTCTGCCCATATATCCTCTATATTAGAATTCTTGGCAAAGCTTTTAATGAAGGCACAGCTGTAGCTACTAATGTTAAGTTGTCAATCTCGCCTTCATTCTTGCTTGATGGGTTCGGAGCCGATCCTCGGCTCCGACTCGGCACTTGCTTTAGCTCGAGAACTCCTTTTACCAGCTCGAGGCAGCCCCATATCCCATGATGCAAGGCAGTAAGTACCCAGATCTCGCTTTGCTTCGCTTGGGAGGTCTTCTCTTTACCAGCTCCTGGTAAGTAGTTCACATTTGTGATTTTTCAAGCCCCTTTTAGTTTAAAACTAATGTTTTGATAGTTTAAATCTATTTCTACCCTTTTTCTGACAGAAATCCCTGTCTCTTTTAATTTTTTGTTAGTCAATTTTCCCTATCCCCCCCCCTGTTAGGGTGTGTGTGTTGGTGTTTTTATAAAATACCTCTTGGTATTTTGTTTAATTTAATTTTGACTGGTGTGTCTGTGTGTGTGTGTTTCGGCACCATGTCAAAGGAGAGGGTTTCAGGTTTTAAGAAGTGTGACTCGTGCTGTCAGAAGATGTCTCTGACAGACGGTCACACTTCTTGCCTGTATTGTTTGGGCCCTCTTCACCTGCAGGACTCCTGTGCTATTTGTCACTCCTTCAGCCAGAGAGTCCTGCAGGAGACGAACAAGTTGATTCTCAGGGTCTTCTTAAGCCGGAGGGCTCTCCGCCAAGTCGGCTCCACAAAATCAACTAAAACTGCCAAGGCCCAGGCTTCTGTTTCTAAGCCTGCGGCCTCGGCTCCGACTCGTATTGAGTCGAGATCGGCTCCGGCTGGAGCCGATTCTGGATCCACAAAGCTTTCGGCGCCGATGGCTATCGGTGCCGAATCTGTTTTGACCACTTCGATGTCGGCTCCGATCGGCTCCGACACCCATGTGGCACAGGCATCGGTGTCGGCTCCGACACTGTTACTTTGGTGGCTGTATCGGCTCCGGCTGGAGCCGATACATCGAGACGTTCTGTCGGCTCCGAGAAGTCGGTGCCGACAGGATCTGTAGTATCGGATCCGATGGCCCATTCCAGGGAGAGGTCGAGGTCTCCTTCCTTGGAGCCGATACTTCGCCCGCCCTCTTCTATCGAACGGAGCCATCGGAGCCGATCTTCAAGGTCATCCAGGTTGTCAGATCATGACCTAGAGAGAGTGGTCAGTAGATTACTCAAGTCACAGGTACTGGCCCAAATGCTACACAGTCCGTCTCAGCAGACGACTGTTGGTCCACACCCCGTTACAGTTCCTCCTTCAACTCTACCCCAGAGCTTGGAGTTGGAGTCTTCGGGCATGGTTACTGCTACGGCTGGAGGACGGATACCCCCTTCTGTTCCTTCAGCCCCTACTCTTATCTCCTCTTCCTTAGAGGGATTCGTGGTCGGGCTTCCATGGTCTCCTCCGAGGGGTGAGTGGCATCGACCCTTGTCCGAGCCCGCTCTTCCCTTGGAGCCTCGGCCTTGGTGAGCTCGGCTCCGACATCTGCCTCGAGACTTCCCTTTCGGTGGCCCCTGGAGTTCCTAGCTCTTCGGAGCGGGTTCTCTCGGACCTGCCTGGGAGGGGAGCATTCGAGGTGATGAAGAGTGTACTGGCCACTGGTATCAGTCAGCAGTCTCTTCCCGTAGCTCCTCCCTCTATTGTACCTGTTGACATCTCTGCCACTTCTCTTGCTACAGGACCCAGAGATTCTCCGCCTCAGGTTTCCCCATTGGGAATTTCCCCCTCTTCCGAGGATTCTCCTGATGTTTCGGGAGATCCTCCTAGGAAGAGGACTTGTAAGAGGAAGCATGTAGACTCCCCCGAGTCTGTCACGTCGGATACTGACTTTGATGAGTCAGAGGGGTCCCCTAGATCCCCCTCTGAGGATATCTCCTTTTCAGACATCCTAGAACTGCTAAAACAGAGGGGAAACTGGCCCACCAACAATCCCTCTGAGGATGAGTCAGTATACCTAGAGGCGTTTGGATCTCGGCCCTCCACCTCCTGGGTGTCTCCGCCTTTCGACCCCCTTATGCAGGTTATTGCACGAAAGGCGTGGACAGCTCCTGACTCTGTAGAGCCAGTCCCTAGGAGGCCTTCTAAATTTATCACTGCCCCTAGTGACAAACAATTCCTTACCAAGGGTGTCCCCGCTGATGCCATGGTGGTGGCTGCGGCCACCAAAAAGGAACTTGCAGATCCTTCCGTGCCCGTCCATCCTCCTAATAAGGACTCTAGGACCATGGATAGGTACGGCAAGCGGATGTTTTCCTCAGCGACCTTTGCTATGCGTTCGCTGAATTATCTTTGTCACTTCACCAGACTCCAGAGAGATATCCTGAAGGAGCTGGGAGAAGTAGTTCAGGATCCTACAGCTGCAGGGGCTCAAGAAAAGATTGCTTCGCAGCTAGGAACCCTCAATTCCATTGCTAACTCCTCCATGCGGCTATTATCTTATGCTGCGGATGGAGCGAGTAGAGCCGCAGGCACAGGTGTGGCTCTTAGACGCCAAGCCTGGATGCAGCTATGTGATTTTGCGGATCCCTTTAAGGCGTCCTTCACAAATTCTCCCTTTGATGGGTCAGCTTTGTTTGGCCCTCAGGTGAAGGAGACCTTGACCAGGTGTGAGCAGGACGGCAAGACTCTTTCTGCTGTTGGAGTCCGTTTTTCCACCCCTTCTAGGCCTTATCCCAAAGGACAGAAGGGTGGGAAGATGTGGTTCCGTAAATCCCAAGGAGTTACGCCGGATTCACGTGGTCAGTTTACCCCTAGAGGCAGAGGGGGTAACAACAACAGACGCCGCTCTAGAGGCAGAGGGGTCCGAAGAACCAGGGAAACAGGGAGCCTCTCTCTGATAAGCCCTTTCAGCATCCCTGAGGTGTTGCCCGGCTGTCCCTCCTTGGAGGCAGTCGGGGGAAGATTATCACTGTACCCAGAAGCCTGGCATTCCCTCACTCAAGACAGATGGGTACAGACGATCATATCCAAGGGTTACATAATTCCTTTCGAGGAAAGTCCCTTCCCTCAAGTTCCCTTCCAGATGTACCACCCGGTCTAAGGGACATTGCAGAGTTAGAAATCGCAAAACTACTGCAAAAAGAGCCATTCAGCCAGTTACAATAGACCATTCAGAGCCGAATCTACTCAAGGTTCTTTTTGGTCCCCAAAAGACGGGAGACTGGAGACCAATATTGATCTCAGCAGACTCAACAAGTCTGTCAGGAAGACAAGATTCCGAATGGTCACTCTTCAGTCAATTCTGCCCTTCTTACAGAAGGACAACTGGATGTGCTCAATAGATCTTCAGGATGCGTACTATCACATCAAAATTCACAGACGCTCCAGGAGATTTCTCCGCTTCGGCTGGGGTCCAGTCATTTCCAGTTCAGAGCCCTGCCCTTTGGTCTCACTACAGCCCCCAGAGTGTTCACCAAATGCATGGCAGTGGTCACGGCTCACCTGAGACGCCAAGGATTCCAGGTGTTTCCGTATCTCGACGACTGGCTCCTGTCAGCCACCACCAGGCATCAGCTTATACAAGCCAGGGATTACACAATAGACCTTTGTTCTCATTTGGGCATCTCAGTCAACTTCAAAATGTCTTCCTTATCGCCCTGCCAGTCTATTACCTTCATAGGCGCAAACTTAAACACTGTTCGGATGTCAGCTACCCTTACAGAACAAAGAGTTTCAGACATTCAGACTCATGTCAGGATCATTCTGGCCAGCAAGAAAGTACAGGCCAGAATGGTTCTAAAGGTATTAGGTCTCATGGCTGCGCCATTACTCTTCTCCCCTGGCTCGATTCTACATGCGCCTCCTTCAGTGGATGCTGTTCACACAGTGGTCATACCAGCAACTTCCCAATGCGCCACCAGATTCTGGTGACACAAACATGCAAAGAACATCTTGCTTGGTGGATCACATCGCCTCAGGTTCACCAAGGCAGGTGCTTTGTACCTCCGTCCCCGATAGCCACTGTCACCACGGATGCCTCCCTGATCGGGTGGGGGTCATTATCAGGGCAGGATGGTTCATGGGACGTGGCAACCGCTCGAAAGTACCATCTGCACATAAATGTCCTGGAGATGAGAGCAGTGCTTTTAACGTTGCAAGCCCTCAACGACTTTCTTCCCGTAGGGACAATTGCAGTCCACACAGACAACATGTCTGTAGTTTGGTATATCAACAAACAGGGCGGAACCAAGTCCTACCCCTTGTGTCGAGAAGCGCCAGACTATGGCAATGGGCGATCTCCTCTCATCGGTTTCTGGTAGCAACGCATATCCCTGGGAAAACCAACATTATAGCGGACAGATTGAGCAGAGCTATTCTCATGCCTCACGAGTGGTCTCTCAAGCAATCCATAGCGGAAGAGATTTTTCTGGAATGGGGTCGCCCATGTTGCGATCTTTTGCTACTCCCCAAAACAGCAAATGTCCAGACTTCTTCAGCCTCTTCCTCTATCAGGCCATCCCCCAGAGACGCTCTGACCCAGGATTGGCCCCAGGGACTTCTTTATGCCTTCCTCCATTTCCTCTGATCCCTCAGGTGATCCAGAAAGCTACCGCTTTGAGAGCCAAATTGATTCTCATTGCCCCTTACTGGCCTCGACAAGTTTGGTTCCGTTCCTCCATCATCACCTTTTGGTGCAGCCGTGGCATCTGGACCCAGTGCCAGATCTTCTGATTCACCAATCCGGTCAGCTGCACCGGTCAATCCCTTCTCTCAACCTCACAGCATGGTTGCTCCACTTCCTTCCTTAGCCAGGCTTCCTTTGATCTCTAACCCAGTTAGAGACATCATAGTAGCTTCACTAAAATCCTCTACCAGGAGGATTTACACAAGCAAATGGAAACGTTTCTCTTATTGGGCTAAGGCCCAAAATATTGATCCCTTTACTGCCCCTGTTCAGGCAGTTCTGGACTTCTTGGCAGAGATTTTTCATGCAGGCTCCTCTTCTTCCACAGTCAGAGTTCAGTTGGCTGCTATTTCTAATTTTCATGTTGGGATAGCAGATCATAATATTATGTCCCATAGGCTCTGCAGGGCCTTCTTGAAAGGAATTTTCCTACTAAAGCCTCCAATCAGGAATCCTCCTCCTCAGTGGGATCTAAATTTAGTGCTGACATCCTTGATTCTTCCCCCCTTCGAGCCAGCTGTTTCTTGTTCCCTAAAATATCTTTCTTGGAAAACGTTATTCCTAGTGGCTATTACATCTGCCAGGAGGGTGTCTGAACTTCATGCTCTTTCGGTTCGACCCCCCTATTTGATTTTTCACAAAGACAGAGTATCTTTGAGAACTAATCCATCCTTTTTACCTAAGGTCGCTTCAAAAAACAATCTGAATCAATCCATTGATCTCCTGTATTTTTCCTAACTATTCAGATAGAGCTGAACAAAAGCTACATTATCTTGACGCCCACCGTCAGCTTAGATATTATTTGGACAGAACAAAAAAATTTAGAAAATCTGATCAACTTTTTGTTTCCTATGCAGATAATAAAAAAGGCCTTCCTGTTTCTAAAGTGACTTTGTCCAGATGGCTTTCTTCGGTCATCACTGAAATTTATACGATCAGGGGAAAACAGCTGTGCTCAAAACCTAAAGCACATTCAACTAGGAGTTTAGCTACTTCTACAGCCTTTCAAGCTAGACTGCCTTTGGACACTATTTGTGCAGCGGCCACTTGGGCCACTCCTCACACTTTTGTTTCCCATTACAAATTGGACTTGGCCTCCAGGGACAGAGCCAGTTTTGGCTCTACAGTCCTCAAGAGTTTGTTCCATTGAGCCACCCAGGATAGAGGTGCTAGGGACGCGGTCCCATCAAGCAAGAATGAAGGCGAGATTGACAACTTAACATTAAGAAGTTATGTACCTACCATAACGTTCCATGTTAGTTGTCTTCTCTCGCCTTCTTTCTTGCGACCCTCCCTCCTTCCCCCTGGCCTGGACAGACCTTGTATAAGAAACTATTATGCTAAAGACCATTCAGACCTGGTTCTTTTTTCCATCTGTAAGTTTCTTCTTCCTTTGGGAAGTATTTTATGCTTGGTGTTATTGCCCTTTGTCAACAAACGAGATCTGGGTACTTACTGCCTTGCATCATGGGATATGGGGCTGCCTCGAGCTAGTAAAAGGAGTTCTCGAGCTAAAGCAAGTGCCGAGTCGGAGCCGAGGATCGGCTCCGAACCCATCAAGCAAGAAAGAAGGTGAGAGAAGACAACTAACATGGAACGTTATGGTAGGTACATAACTTCTTATTCGAGTTCAACTAGCAGCTATATCAAACTTCCATATAGGTGAATGGGGGATGAATGTAATGTCCCACAGACTTTGCAAAGCTTTCTTGAGGGGTACTATGTTACTCAGACCACCCATCAAAGATGCTGCAGCGCCATAGGACCTAAACTTTGTCTTATTCCATTTGATCCTTCCCTCCTTTGAACTTACATCATCCTGTGATCTAAAGTTTTTAATGTGGAAGACAATCTTTTTGGTAGCCATCACTTCTGCTAGCAGAGTGTCAGAACTACAAGCAGTGTCAATAAGGCCTCCACATGCTGTTTCACAAAGACAGGGTATCTCTATGAACAAACCCATCTTTCCTACCCAAAGTATGCTCATAATCTAATTTGAATCAATCCATAGACTTACCAGTTTTTTTCCCCCAACTATGGCAATAGGACAGAGTATATACTACACCAGCTAGATGTACTTGGGCAGTTACACTTCTATTTACATACAACAAAGGACTACAGAAAATCTGATCAGTTATTTATATCATTTTCAGATAACAAGAAAGGTGCTCCTGTATCAAAAGTCACACTTTCAAAATGGCTTTCAGATTGTATTACCTTTGCTTACAAATCTCAAAACAGAGAACCCCCTGGACAAGTAAAAGGTCATTCTACAAGGGCTATAGCAACCTCATCTGTTTTTCAGGCGAGACTATCAATTGATATAATTTGTGCTGCAGCAACATGAGTAAGCCGTCATACCTTTATCACTTATTACAAAGTCGATTTGGCCTCCAGGAACAGGGCCTCCTTTGGGTCCACTGTTCTGAAGAATATTCTCCTTTGAGCCACTCAAGAAAGATGGTGCTAGGAATGCTGTCCCAACCAGTACAGCATGAAAGTGAGATAGGACAACATTACATAAAGAAGTTATGTACTCACCATAACGTTCCATGTGTGTTGTCCATCTCGCCTTCATTCTTACATCCCACCCTCCTTCTCCCGGCCTTTCCCTCACTCAGACAAAAGGCTTCTTAGATCATCAAGCAAACTACTACTAGAAGTCACCAACAGCTACATTAGCTTTGGAGATGCACTATATAGTAGTTCAGTGGCTAAAAAATGGAACTCTGTCCCTACCAGCATTCAAAACACATCATCCAAAGCCTCCTTTAAAGACCTCATCAGGCAACATCTCAAGGAAAGTTGGCAGTGCCATGATTGCTCCCCAGGCTAGTGAAAGCGGATAACACATACATACAAAATCTAGAGCACTTGATAATAGTTTTCAATCTTACTCACAAACACTGGCTAATCTACAGTGTATGTACTCTACCTGTGTACTATGTATGTATTCTACCTATGTTCCAAATTTCATCTGTACACCGCAAATCTATTAATTACCTTTATTTTTAAAATTAATATTTTTTTGTTTGTTCTCTCCACTGTAACTGTTTATGTGCCGCATACCACTGTAAAAACATGTCTCCTGTAATTTGTGTGTATACTGATCATGTCTAAATAACTAAATGTGTCTATAATTTTTCTTTGTGGAGCTTTTCTCCCCGGGCCTCTGCTGAAAAAGGGCCTTTTCGGCTCAGTCAGACACCCCCGGTTAACAAATGTAAAATAATAAATAATAAATAATGGAGGACCGAACCGTTATGAATGGCAAATGTTCGCTGACCTTTCTTCATTGATCTATTAGATATGAAAATAGTTTTTTGGTACTGGTTATTATATCGGCAAACAAGATCTGGGGAGCTTTTGCAACGCACGATGAAATAGGGTTACAGCCATGAGCCAGTGGAAGTCCTTGAGCTTTTGTATAGGCCAAGTCGGAACCAAGGATCAGTTCCAAACCCAACCACTACAGAATGAAGGCGAGATGGGCAACACACATGGAATGTTATGGTGAGTACATAACTTTTTTTTTTAAATGACATTGAGTATATGTTGTTCAGAAGTAAGGTTATCATCTATGGTGATGCCCAAATGTTTTGCTTGAGTTACAGTTTCAATTTCTGTATTATTTTGTGAGCATATTTTGAAATCATGTAGCAGTGATTTTGGTGTGAATAACAAGAGTTTAGTTTTATTAAGATTTAGAAGCAACTCTACTTCATTTACGCAGGTTTCTATGGAGGTGAAGGAGATTTATATTATTTGTAAGAGGTGTTGGAGGTTGTCGGAGGATGAGACAATGGTGGAGTCATCAGCATATTGAATGAGTGTGCTCTGAAGGGTGGCGGTGTGAAGATTATTAATGAAAATATTGAACAGTAAGGGTCCAAGAATGGATCCTTGTGGTAAACCTGTTTTATTGACCTGGAATTGTGACAGACTAGTTTGGTATCTGGCACATTGTTGTCTGTTGATTAGGTAATTAGCAAACCATTTTTGGGTAACTTGGGAGCAACCTAATGTAGATAGTTGTTGTATAAGTTTGTAATGTGATACTGTATCAAAGGCCTTTGATCGATCTAATAGGATTACTGAAGTTAATTGGCCGGAATCTATGACTTTGCTCACAGTATCTGTGAAGGATCGTAATGTCGTGATGGTGCTATGTGCAGGACGAAAGCCATATTGGGTGGGTGCAAGGAGATTGTTATCAGAAAGAAGCTTCAGAAATTGTGTGTGCGCACATTTCTCTAGCAGTTTAGATAGAGGAGACAGGATAGAAATAGGTCTATAATTTGTTTATTCGTTGGTTTTTCCATCCTTATGTAAGGGGACTATGATAGATTTCTTCCAGAGATTGGGAATTTCAGACTCTAGGATGGATTGATTTATCAGGATACTGACAGGATAGGCTATTGATTCTGCTCTGAGTTTTAAATATACAGATAGGAGCTTATCAGTAGAGAGAGAGCAAGCTTTTAGTTTTTGAAGAAGCTTGTGCATTAGTGAAGTCAGAATGGGTAGCAGTGAGAGACTATCAGATGACTTGTTAGATGTTGAAGAATTTTGGTGAGGATTTCAAGAGGTAGTGGTATAATAATTAGTTAACTCTGGTAATGTAGAAATAGGCTTTTTCTGTAGCGTTAATGTTGGCTTTAGGATTATTTACAAGTTTGTTATCTGTAAAGTGAGAATTGGACATTTCGGCTATTAGGGATGGATCTGTATTAGGGGATGGTGAGGGGTTTTGTATGAGTCCAGGAGTAAGGAGTGATGAGATTGTTTTCCAGAATTTTTTGGGGGTTATTGGATTGATTGGATATTTATTGAGAGAAGATTTGTTTTGGCAGTGATGAGTAGGTTTTTAGCTCTATTTTGTAACTGCTTGTATATTAGTAGATTTGTGTCATTTTTGTTCTTTTGCCAATTTTTCCAGACTGTGTCTCAGGTTTGAAGTAATTGTTTTGTAGCTTTGGTTAGCCAAGGAGCATGGTTTGTTTTTGTCCTTTTAGTTCGGAGAGGGGCTAAACTGTTTAGGGTATCCAAAAAGAGTTTATTGAAGAAGCAGATGGTTTCTTCCAGTGGTAATGTTTTTAGCGAGGACCAATTTATACATTTTAGAATGTTATTAAATAGCTGGGGACAGAAATTGGTTAAATTTCTGGATGTTGTATAGGTATGGGGTTTATTCTCTTGAGGAGAGGTCCTATGGGTATATGCAGGTAAGTGGTCACTTAAGGTATTAGTGTGCTGGAATTGGAAAATTTGTGAAGGTCAGTAACTAGGATCCAATCTAATGTTCTCCAATCTAATGTTGCCCCTAGTTGGTTGTTAATTTGCATTCTCATGGGACAGTAATCAGCTGAGTGAAGCCACATAGATTGACGCTATGGGATGGTGAGTTAATAGTCAGATTTTGCCAATTGATATTTATATCACACATAATAATAGTTTCATTAGTAATGCTAGGTCCAGAACAGAAGGTCTAGTGTAGGAATGTTTTGGCCAGGGGGTATATACACTACTGAAATGCATATTTGTTTGGTGGTGTTTACTTGTAATAATGTCATGAGAATTTCTGTATTGCTAAGTGATATGGATTTGGAGAGAGGAGATATTGGGAAGGTGCTGTGATGAATTAGTACTACTCTGCCTGCTATTTTGTGGGTTCTGTCTTTTCTTAATATATTATACCCTGGAGGGACTATTTCTGTCTTGAATATGTGGTTTTAACCAAGTTTCAGTAACTGCTACTATATCTGAGGAGTAGTGTGCAAGCCATGAGTGAAATTCAGTGATTTTGTTACAGATACTACATATATTTATTGGAACTTAACTGCCAGTTCTGAAAATGCCAGTAGTGTGAATCATAATCAGTGAAAAACAATTTCAGTGATCATTGAGTTTGTATGTTTCCCCACTGTATTGTGATTTTATTGTTATATGGAAGTTGCAGGCGGGTCAGTGGAGAGGGGCTTGCCCATGAAAAAAAAAGCCTTCAGTGTTATTGCTGAAAGTGATTTTCAGCAACTGTGGTTTGAATTATTGGCAGTCATAGAAAGTGAGGTTGATTAGGCACCATGAATAATTTTTATGGATTGCATTTTTGTTTCTTTTGCCAGTTATATTGACATAAACTTTTATGGATATTTGTTAGAATATATATTTTAAGTAGAAATAAACATAATAATAAATGTATCCACCATGGGCATGCCTGTCCCTCCAGATGTATTGATCTTAAAGAACTGAAGAGGGTACCTAAAATGCTGTTTTTATGGAAATCTTGCTCTACCTGCATCTGTACTTTCAGTGGTGTGAGGCCAGCATTAGCCTTTCTTGGGATGAAAACTAAGGTTGAAGACCACCGTAGCTCATTTGATGAATAAATCCAAGTGTTATGATTTGCTGTTACAGTTATACCCTCCTTTAAATTCTGATGTTAAGCTGAGTATCATACATATCTGTAATTTCTAGGAATCTCATCATTCAATGAGTAGTGACTTCTTCAGTTCTATTGTCCTTATTGCAGTGTTTTTTTACCTTCAAAAATGCTTATTTTCCTAATGTCCCTTCCTGTTTTGGTGGGTGCATTCAACAAGTCTTACCTAGAGTGTTGTCAATGCATTACATGTCAACTTCTCTTCCTGAAACCATTGTTTCTGAAACTTAATTCTAGTAGTCCAAAGTTGCCAAGAAAGACAGTCTCCTCTCTTCCTGTCCTGCCAACTGTGTGGGTAAACCCCTCCCGGAGGTTTAGGGACCACATTTATAAACATGTTTTGGAGATCAGGAAGAATAAAATGACTAGTGCCTTATATAAACATGTTATGGTTTTTAACTCTCTCAAATCTGGATTTTTAGTGATTGATCAAGTTAAGAAAGATCTCCAGGGTAGAATTATTGATGAGCATTTAAACGTGTTTGAATTAAAATGGCAGTTAAGGTTAAATGCCACAACCTACCCTGGTTTAATGAAACTTGTTCTTTAAATCCTGTTTTACAGTTGAAGCATCTTGAGATCTTGTGATTAATTTTTTATTTGTTTTGATGTCACGTGACTCCTTTTTGGTATTTAAATAATGGTTTTATTAAGCTTTGTTAGTTCTGATGAAGTTCCGAGTAATACTGGAATGAAAGCGCTTAACTCTTTAATAAACATGTTTTTTGATTTTTACTTTGGCTGGCTTCTTTTGCATCTGCTGTGCTGCAACAGGTGGTGTATATTACTAGTTGTGGTTTTACCTGCCTGGGTTCTTGGCATACCTCTCATCCATACCGAATTATTCATTTTTTACCAAGTTTTAGGGTCCAAATAATGGGGTGCCACGATTTCCGAGAGGCACCCCTTCATTTCTGACTTTTTCCCAAGCTTCTTTTCTTATTCTTCATTTTTCCTGGTTTTGAGCTGACATCATCACGTGCGCGACGATGTCAGCTCCGTCAGGGCTTCCAGCCTGTTGGAATCAAGCTCAAGGGCTCAGTACACACATTTCTGCCATCATGCCATTTCCGGACTTTGAATGGAAACTTGCAAGCAGGGAAACAGTTTATATGGATCTATTCTCCATTTTCCAAGCAGGGAAACAGTTTATATGGATCTGTTCTGCTGTTCCCAAGTCCAGGGTTTCTCTCCTATCTGCGAGGACGACGAGCGGGAACCAGGAAGTCAACAAACGAGTAGGAAACATGTTTTCTCTTTATTAGGTGAGCAGACATATTCAGTTCTGCCATTCTTAATTTTGTGTGTGTGTGTGTGTGTGTGTGTGTGTGTGTGTGTGTGTGTACGTGAGGAAAATGCCCCCAATTTAATACACCTGGTGGCTAGAGGTACTCGTTCTCAAAGAGCCTAAAGTCCCTAGCCACCACCTGTTCCTCATAAAATCTGTGGTTTTCAGGATTTTTTGTGGCAAATCACTAAAGGATTTATTTCACTAAATAATGACAGGCATTTGAATTTCAGACTTCATATTCTTCAGAAAAAAATGGTAGCACAAAACCTTTTATTCTAGCAATTTTCTAAGTTTATAACATCAGTATTGCTTTTCAGGATTGTAGCAAACCATCACTGAAGGATTGAATTCACTAAATAATGGCAGGCATTTGAATTTCAGACTTCATATTCTTCAGAAAATAAACGCCAACACAAAACCTTTTATTCTAGCAAAATGCTAACTTTATAAGATCAGTATTTGAAATTTGTCACCCATTATTGGCTTTGTCCAGGTTTTTTGTGCTAAGAGGTTTAGAGCTATGGTGAGAAGTGACAATTGAATTCACTAAATGATAGCCATTTAAGTTTCAGTCTTCCTATCTTTCAGCAAACTGCTGATTTGGCATAGTGGTATGTTGCTCTGACTGTAGTACACAGGGTCCTGGGTTCAAGACTTGGCAGTGAAATGCATCATGGTAACACAACATTTTATTCTACCAACTTTCCAAAATGTTTGCTCCCCCCTCAAAAAAACTGAAATTGAAAATAATTGCGAGAAGCTGTGCAGGCTGTCATTATATATATATAAGGTCTATATTAGATAATCGAAGTTTCAGAAATTCGAACACCGTATGGTCGAACTCATATGATCGAAGTACTGAAACTTCGAATATCTAATAAAAAAACAAAATAAAAGCAAAAGTAACTGCTTTAAGCAAGGGGCAAGCCCCCATGCACCCCCTATTACTTAAATATGCCAACTCCAAGATCGTGCTACAGCATAGTAAAGGGAAATCTTCCATTTCTGCACCATACTCCGTTGAAGTGCGATCTCGGAGTTGGTATATTTAAGTAGCGGGGGGGTGGGGGCGCAGGGAGGCTTGCCCCCTTCTTATAGCAGTTACTTTTGATTTTTTCTTTTTTTTTTTTATTAGATATTTGAAGTTTCAGTACTTTGATCATATGGGTTCGACCATATGGTGTTCGAAGTTCTGAGACTTTGATTATCTAATATAGACCCATATATATATATATATATATATATATATATATATATATATATATATATATATAGTATGGGTGTGGAAGTAGACTTTTATGATGGACATGTTCTGAATTGGGCAGTTTTTTCATTATTGGGTCATGCATTTTGTTTCATTGCCTACTGGAAAAATGTTCAAACAATAAATTTAAAATGCACTCTGTCTAACAAGTGTGCTTCATTATACAAGGAATATAATTTAATAAAGTCAGGAAGGTGTATCAAAAAACACATGTATGTTTCTTGTTTTGTGTGCAAGGGGACAATGATTCGAAAACAGCCCAAAGATAATCTTTATCCACCACTGGCCAGATGCATTTTCCTTGTATGTGGTGTCAGTTTCAGTGCTGTTTCAATGAATATGAGTTTCAAGAGCAGAGAAGTTTTAATGCCAAGTCTATTTTCATTGTGAGACAGTATTGCTTTGTTTAGCAGTTTTGTTGTTTAGCATATGTCTATTAGTGTTTGTGAATTGTGCTATAAAATGTAAAAATAAAATCCTAATAATCATTGTAGAAGTAAAGCAGTATGTACACTTAAGTATTTATGGTAAATGGGGCAAAATAGACAGGTAATGGGACATTTGAATGGCTGCAGGGGGACTCTGGTACCATATTTTGGTTGTCTGTTCTTCACTTTGTGTTTGAAAGTTGGTATCCCACAATTCCATTGGAGTGGGCGGGATTACATGATTATGCATGCAAATTTTATGTTAATCAGCATACTGATTTGTACCTGTTTTTCCTAGGCCTTGTCCAGATTTTTGATGTTTCCAGGTTGAGAGGTAGGGTTCTTGGTCAGTGTGAGACTATGTCCTTTCCTGTATCACTCAAGACAAATCAGAAGTGACTTCATCCATGTTGAATGATGAGTGGAGACATGGCAGTTTAACAGTTAGTTTATTGTACACCCAACATAGCTGCTTCTGCATACACATTCTACATCTTACTTGTAACACATGCTCAGTACAGTTAGCTTAACTCATTCACTCCAATGGAGCTCGGGAAGTTTGCACTGTAACTTCCAATGGATGGAGTCTAAGCCTTTTGAAAGGATCAAATTATGTCCTCATATTTCAAGCAAATGTTCATATCTCTGGAACCAGAGGGGTTATGAAAGAAGTATAAACGGCAAACTCTTCAACACAAACTATTTTTATAGTGGTAGTATTCTTTAGGTTCTAGGTCTTAAACCAAATTTTATAAGTCACAGTAAACATGATAACTATTACTTCTGTAATATTTTGTAAACAACTTACAGTATCTCAACAACCACTGAAGTTACACATATACTGCCAGCAGCATTTTATTCATCTAGCTGAGAGCTTTTATATGAGGCTAAGGAGTTCTGTCTGTGTTACTTGATTGTTGAGTTATTTAGAAAAATGTGAAAATTATATCTACATAATTTAATATCATAAAAACAACAGTCGATATCTATTTACCTGCACTAGATACAGGTCAAATATTAATGCAGTTGAGTTTGTCATTGTGTAAGTTTTAGATGAAATATTTTAAAACCTTGTACATAGCACGGTTTTGGAATTATTGATGTAAATATGAAGTAATATTTAATGCCTGGAAGTGTCTGTAGGAGGTAACTGAAGATGCACCTGGATGCATCAATCGGATGTAATGAGTTAATACCATCCCCTGACTTGGAAACTTCCTTCAACTACAGTAGTTGATAAGGTACAGAAAACAAAGCATATCACACTGCTCTACATCCTCCCTCTTTACTTTGTGCCAATTGCAAATACATGCGCAAATCTGCATTGATATTTCTTGAAACACATTGAAGAATTAGACATTGTTTATACAATTCAGCATTAGATGTCTGGCTACAAATGCAATTTAATGTACATATTTAGGATTAGGTTTGCAGACTTTTCCTGCCCTTGTCACATATAAATTTCAAGTATAATTAGAAACAGGACCTGCCTCAAGAGATTTATTTGATACAGAAACATCGTTTGATATGTTAGAATTATACGAACAAGACTGTCCATTTTCTGGAATTTGATCAGTTAGTGACTTAGTCAAGGAACTGGAATCACTAGTACAGTCTGTTGTGGCTTCAGCTCTGGGACAAGCAAATTGTGGCTGCAACTTCTTCTATAGTCTATACTTTCTGACTGAATTATGTAAGACCTTGGTTCAGCACAAATGTCTTGTACGATTCCCACATGATCATGACTTTTCGAGGTTTGCATTCGGACTACTTCACCTTGCAATAATGGTTCAAGACGTTTACTGGTTTTGTAATAGTATACCTTTTGCAAATTACTTTTTTTGATAGTTGAGCTTTGACTACCTCATTGCTCTTTGCGATTGGCACTAACAGCCATTTGTTGATTGGAAGAGTTGTTTGTGTTTGTCTTGACATCATTCTTTGAGCAGATGAACCAAGTGTCTGGTCTTGAGGAATGGTTTGAAGATTCAGTAAATTAATAAAATATATCGGTTCCTTCCCTTTTGGACTTTTCCACCAAATGTTTTGCATTACGAACTGCACGTTCAGCTAAACCATTAGCTTGTGTATATTCTGCACTACTGGTTACATGAATGAAATTCCAAGATCTAGCAAATTCTTTAAAACATTGACTAGTAAATTGTGCACCGTTATCTGATATGACTTTATGCGGACTTCCTTGAACTGAGAAATCCCTCTTTAGTTTCATAATCACTGCGATAGATGACAAGTTACGAAGTAAGTCAACTGCGAACCAGCATGAGTGAGTCATCTAGTACCAGATAGTGTTGACCATTCTATTCGAAAATGCCTACAGCAACTGTGGACCAGTAAATCAGGGATTGGATGCAGATGAAGAGGTTCTTTCTGCTGATGTGGTTTACTGCTGTTGCAGACTGAACAGGAAAGTGTCTCTTTTAATTTCTTGTCCTACTTTTAGTTGATTCAGTGCCTGGTGACCTCTGTGCACAATTGCTATATATTCCTTTTGCAATGATTTAGGAATTACCACTTTCGGACCTTTCATAATGATATCATCTTCCACAGTGATTTTATCTCTGTATGGGAAATACTGCTGAAGTTCAAGTGGCAAACTCGACTGACATTTTGACCATCCTTCGTTAATAACATTAATCAGTCTTTGAAAAAACGGGTCTTTAGCAGTATGGTTCCTTAACTCATCAAGCTGTGATGATGAAATATATTCCATAACTTCAAAATCTGCTGTCTCATTTTTATGCTGCTCCGTCTTTCTGGGTGGTCAAGACAAGGCATCTGCGAGATACATGTGTTTACTTTTGTTGTAGACAATACTGAAATTGTATTTTTGAAATTTTAACATCATACGTTGCAATCTTGCTGGTGCGGTATGTATTAGTTTGTTCAAAATCGTTACTAATGGCTGATGATCTGCTTCAATCTGAACTGGCCTTCCATATATAGTCATTGAATATGGAACATGCGAACATAACTGCAGGAAGCTCTTTTTCTATTTGTGCATGGTGCATTTCTGCTGGAGTCAAGGTATGAGATGCTTATGCAACTGGAATGCCTTCCTGAAGACATGCTGCACCAAGACCAAGTGAGAGTTACAGGTTTATGAACATTATGTATCTCAGTGTAGGCGGACTGGAAATTCCCCTTTTCAAAGTATCAAATGCTTCTTGATGCTGCTCCTACCAAGAGCATTTTATATATTTGGGCGTGAGCTCATGTAATGGTGCAGAAAGCTCACTAAGGTTAGGAATGAGAGGAGGTTAGTAGTCTACTTGGTTTCATTGCCAGTTTTCTCCAATAAATTCCAGCCCCCTCTTGCCTATTGTCTATATCCCTCATTGCAGTCATCCCTATTGGCAGAATCTCTTTTCTCCAATCCCATGTTTGCTTAGTTCTTAGAATACTTTCTGATACTTTATGGATATAATATTCTATATGATTATTGTTATTCCCCTGAAAGGCCTGCATCCAAGTCCCAGTCTCTCCTTGTTTCTTGAGCTTCTCCCCATTTCATCATCATTCCTTTCCACTTTGAAATATAATTTTCTGCTTGTGCTATTTATAGGAGTCTTAACTGTGTAGCCCTGAAATACCCCTTCAAGTTGTGTAAACCCAATCTGCCCTGTTTTAGTGGAAGAATCAGCTTATCCCACTTGACTCATGCCATCTTCCCCTCCCAGATAAAGTTCTTCAGCTCTTTATTAATTGCTATCTATAACTTCTCCTCTGGTTGATAAAAATATGCCTGACCTGTGTATAAGACTAAAGGAACTAAAAACATTTTAACTGCTCATATCTTATTATCCATATAACAAAGCTTCCATTTTCTTAGTTTTTGTATTATCTTTTGTTTAGTCTTTTCCCACATATCCTTAGCTGCCACACTAAAATCATTTTTAATCCATACTCCTAAATACTTCTTTTTATCATGTCCCCATAAATATGGATATTCTTGAACCAATTTGTGTGTGGTACATAATTTACCACTATTGCCTTTGATCTGATTTTGACGATCTTCACATAATCCTTGACAGTGGGTTCAGTTCTGAACCTCAGAACCGACACGGCCGTTATTCCAATTCATGCCTTCCAAAAAACTCTCGAGCTAAGCTCTACCCATAACGCTTCTCACCAAATTACCCCAGATCTCGTTTGCCACTTCATAGTGCCAAACACATTCTCTCCTAATCTCTCAAGTGACAGCAACATTTCTAAATTGTAAGTTTATCTTCTTTCTTCTAGCATCTGTTAACTTCCCTTTACTTAATCTACCCATTCTTCTATTTTTTTTTAGATATTATTGTGTGCATGTGACCCTTTTGATACCCTTAGGTATTCTTTGTGTATCATCATTGGTGTATTTCCCTCTTACCTTAACCGTTATTTCTCAAGTACCAATGTTGGTACTTTTCTTTTGCTTTCTTAGTGTGTGTGTGTGTGTCTGTGTGTCTGTGTCTGTGTGTGTGTGTCTTATCTGTATCTAGGACAGAAGCCAGTTCTCCTTCAACATCTTCCTCTTTTTCCAGTAAGTAGGAGAAGCCTAAAAAGAGAAGTCAGTTGGTTTTGACTGTTTCTTTGGAACTGCCAACTGAAGTAGCCAAGACACCCACAGTTCCAAAAGTCTCCTCTGAACTGATAGGCCAAATACCTCAACATTCAGAGCTGCTTTCTGTACCGACTACTTTGGCACCAATGACAGCTTTGGACTTTTCTTCCTCGATGCCTAAAACCCAGGAACCAAAGATGTTTTCCTTTAGACAATTACCATGAACCAGATACTCTCTCTTGGTTGACCCCTTTGCGGATCATCCTCTTAGTCCACTCCTGGAGAAACATTCAGCCAGCTCTCCTTCTATTTCCTCCATCCAATCCACCAAGAGCTTGACTGACTCTGACATAATGAGGCAGGTGGATTACCTCCTTGCAACAAGGGGATTACCTTCTTTGATGGTTCCTAGCAATGTTGGCTGTGAAACCTTACCTTCTTCCCCTCCAGACTTTATTCCTCCTCTGACTCCAACTGAGAGTTTGGAGCCCCTGGTACTGACCCTTCTGGCCTCGACTGTTTCAGTGCTGGCCAGAGCTCCTTCTCTGGCAGCGATAACTACCCTGAGTTCTTCGAGTTTGTCGGATCTGGAGACCTCCTGGGGTCGCAGCTTTGTTGCTGGTTCCAGGGGACAAGTTTTGACTCCAGCTTTTTTGGAGCTGTCCATTACCCTTGGTGCCTCAGCATATGTAAGCTAGACTCTTGTTTCAGCTTCGAAGGCAGCTTCCTCGGTGCAAGGTGGGACCACGGCTCCGAAGGAGTTGGTTTCGGTTCTGGGCTCCCACCCATCTACAGGGGGCCTGCCTTCCAGGCCATGAAGAGAGCCTTGTCCATTGCAGGCAAGCAGTCTATGCCATACCTGACGGACCAAATCTCTGGCCTTTCCCCTCGACTGGAGCTTTCCCCAGCTTCTTGCCTGGGACAGAGGGCACAAACGTCTCAGTATCACACCACAGTGGTTATGTCCTCCTCAGATACCTCTCTGGAGCATTCCACCGAAGGGGTTCCTGTGAAGAAAAAGTGCAAGAGGAAGCACTTGGACTCCTGTGAGGAGTCACTCACAGAAGATACTGATTTTGATGAAGGGGAAGAGTCCCCCAAGTCACCCCCAATGATGTTTCCTTTAGGACATCCTAGAGATCCTGAAGCAGAGGGGTGGCTGGACTTTCCTCTAACCTTCCTCAGAGAAATCAGTGTATCTAGAGGCTTTTCATGCCCAACCCACTACCGCTTGAATTTCTTTGCCCACTGATGATTTCATTAGCTGATAGCTCAGTGGGCCTAGAAGTTACCTGACTCCATTTAGTCAATCCATAAGAGACCAGACCATATCCTTTCAGCACCTAAGGCTCAACAACACTAGATTAAGGGAATTCATGTAGACATCATGGTGGTAGCTGCAGCTACCAAAAGGGAATTTGCCGACGAAAGTCCTACTATCCATCCTCCTAATAAAGAATTTAGGGCTATAGATAGAGTTCAAAAGTGCGTTTATGCATCATCAACATTTGCTGTCAGGTCCTTGAATTACATGGCACAGTTTACCAGACTTCAGAGAGATCTGATTAAAAAGCTATCAGATACTCTGACAGGAGCAGTAGCTGATGGAGTTCAAGACAAAGTGACTTATCAGCTTGCCACCCTTGAATCGCTTTCCAACTCGTCCATGAAGCTAATTGCAAATGCCACTGAAGGGATGATGAGAGCAGCAGGTTCAGGAGTAGCCATCAGAAGACACATCTGGTTGTGCTTATGTGAGCTTATGGAGCCATTTACGTCTTTTTTTTATCAATGCTCCATTTGATGGAACATCCCTATTTGGTCCCAAAGAAAAAGAGAATCTAGCCAGAAGTGAGAAAGATGGGAAGACTCTTTCTGCCTTGGGCATATGGTTTTGCACTCCCCAGTGGCCTTATGCCAGGAACCAGCAGAGCTGGAGGCTATGGTTTAAGAAGTCCAAAGGGCCTTTCCAATTCTCGCATGGCAATGACTTTTGGGGCAGAGGGGGAGGTAATAATGGAAGACACAGAGGAAGAGGCAGAGGTGGCCTGCAGTATCAGGGTTCCAGGGATTCTGTCTCTTGGAACTCCTATCAGCGTTCCTGAAAGGAGGCCCGACTGCCATCTTCTGGAGGCAGCTGGGTGGGGGGTGATTATCCCTGCACCAGTCTACCTGACTAAGGATAACAAAGGACAATTGGGTACAGTGAATTATAACCAGAGGATACAAAATTCTCTTCTTAGCGCCACCAAAGAGTGTAATCAAAATCTGTATATTCCACTCACTCACAAGGAGGCAGCAGTCCTAGAAATTCCAAAACTGCTCGACAAAAGAATCATCCAAGCGGTCCCACCAGACCACATAGGATCTGGAATTTACTCAAGATTCTTTTTAGTGCCAAAGAAGACAGGGGACCGGAGGCCAATCTTGGATATCAGTATGCTGAACAAATTTGTTCAACAAACCAAATTTTGGATGGTCATGGTTCAGTCTATTTTTCTGTTATTGGAAAAAGATGATTGGATAGATCGTCAGGATGCATATTACCATATAAAGATGGACAAATGCTCCAGAAGATTTCTGCACTTCCAGCTGGGGGCCAGGCACTAGCAGTTCAGGGCACTGCCATTTGGTCTCACCACAGCCCCCTAGGGTGTTCACCAAATGCATGGCAGTGGTAGTAGCTCATCTCAGACTGCAAAGATTCTGTGTGTTTCCGTATCTAGATGACTGACTCCTTACCACTTCCACCAGGCATCTATTCATAGAAGCATGAGACTACACTCTTCTCCTATGCTTCGACTTAGGCATCACCATAAATTACAAAAAGTCTCATCTAGAACCATCTCAACAAATGGAATTCATTGGAGTGATGCTCAACATGACCAAAGGCATTGCATCTCTTTGCCTAGAAAGACTTCAAAGAATAAGATCTTAAGTCAGTCAGATTGTTTGCAACAACAAAGTACCAGCAAAACTCCTCCTTCGTACTCTAGAGTTGATGGCTGCCTCTATCACTCTAGTCCCCCTAGTGAGATATCATATTTAAATTCTTCAATGTCTTCTGGCAACTCAGTGATCCATACTAGATCATCCAGTGTCCCATTTGGACATGATTACCATCCATTGCAAGGAAGACCTAAGTTAGTGACTTCACTCCAATGAAATCTTGTTGAGGCGTCCCTTTGTCCACTGTCAACCTCAAGCCATAGTGACCATGGACACATCCCAGATGGGGTTGTGGACCATTATCTGAGAAAGACAGTCCAAGGCACTTGGTTCCACTTGGAGACCAATTTGCATATCAGTGTTCTCGAGATGAGGGTGGTGCTTTTAGCGTTGGAAGCATTTCAGGCAACTCTTCCCTTGGGAATGATTGCAATCCAAACAGACAACATGTCAGTAGTCTTGTACATCAAGAAACAGGAAGGAACCAGGCCCTATGCTCTCTGTTGAAAAGCTCTCAGAGTTTGGAAATGAGCAATTTCATCCAACTGCTTTCTCACAGCAATGTACATTCAGGGGAGCTCCAACGTGATTGCAGACAAATTGAGCAGATGTATTCTAATGCCTCATGAGTGGTCTCTCAATCCATTGGTGGCGGAAAAGATATTTTGCAACGGGGCCAGCCTTGCTGTAACCTGTTTGCATCCCCTCTGAACAACAAGTGCAGCAACTACTTTGCCCTGATTCACCCTCTGGGGGAGTCACCAAGAGATGCTCTTCTGCACGACTGGCCCTCCAGTCTACTCTATGTATTTCCCCCAATTCCCATAATATCCCATTTCTTAAAGAAAGCCATCAAGTTGAAGAACAGGACAATTCTCATTGCCCCATTTTGGCCTTGATAGATTTGGTTCCCTTTCTTTGGCCTCATCTAGTTTGGAAATCCTGGACTCTGGACCCAAATCCAGATCTACTGTTCCATCCAGACAGACTGATTCACCCAAATCTCCATAACCTCAAGCGCACTGCATGGTTTCTCCAGTTCCCATGATTGCCAGAGATTTCTCTCTCAATTTACTAGTCCAAAGAATTGTTCTGGCTTGCCACAAACCCTTGACAGGAATGCTGTACCTTAGCAAGGGGTATAAGTTTTCTCTGTGGATGCCAAAGGCTAACACTGATCCATATTCAGCTCCAATCAGTAGAGTTCTAGAGTTCTTGTCATTGCTTTTTGAAGCAGGAGCCTCAGCATCAACCATTCGGGTGCATTTAGCTGAAATCTCTTCATTTCCATTCTGGCCTAAATGGCACATCTCTAATGTCTCACAAGCTTTGGAAAGCCTTTCTGAAAGGAGCCTTGATGCTCAGACCTCTATATAAGGAACCCTCTGCACCTTGGGACTTGACTTTAGTACTCCAATCTGTAGTCTATCCCCCTTTGAACCTTCTACCAAGTGTGATCTAAAGTTCTTGTCATGGAAAAACTTATTCCTGGTAGCCATTACCTCTGCTAGGAGAATTTTGGAGATACATGCCTTATCCTGCACACATCCTTATCTAATATTTCATAAAGACAGAGTCTCATTGAGAACAAACCACTCTTTTTTACCAAAGATAGTATCTGAAACCAACCTTAACATAACTATTCAACTTCCCAACTTTTCTAACAAAGGAGAATACTACCTATATTTATTGGCTGTACATAGACAACTTCATTTTTACCTGCACAAGACAAAAGAACTCAGAAAATCAGATCAGTTGTTTGTTGTCTTTTCCTCAGTGGCTATGTGGAAACTGGTTTCTAAAGTCACCCTGGCGAGGTGGCTAAAGGACTGTATTACTTTTGTTTATGAAAAGAAGAATTTGCCACTACAAAGGCCTGTTAAGGCACATTCCACCAGAGTAGTATCTGCATCTGCAGTCTTTCACTCTAGAGTTTCTATAGGTGATATTTATGTAATGGCTACTTGGGCATCTCCACATACGTTTGTTACAAATTGGATCTGTTCTCTAGGGGATGAGCATCCTTTGGCTTGATGTTCCTTAGGAATATTCTTCCGTGAGGCCTCCCAAGATTCATGTAGCTGGGGACTCTGTCCCACTGTCAAGGATTATGTGAATGTTGACATCATTAGATAAAGCAGTTATGTTTTACCATAATGTTCCATCTGTGTTGTCGGTCTTCGCATATCCTTGACATACCCATCCCCCTTCCTCCTGTCCTTAGATTTCTTGGTGGATCGGATCCCTTTATGGCATTGGTCTTCATTAAGACATTCAGATAAGGTCTTTGTTCCTTTGTTTATTGTCTGTCACTGTTTTATGTAAACTTGATCTGAGTTAATTTGGCAAGAAGCATTATTGGTAGGGCTTAGCTTGAGAGTTTTTTGAAGGCACAAGCTGGAATATTGGCTGAGTTTGTTCCGAGTTTCAGAATCAAACCCACTATCAAGGATATGTGAAGATTGACAACATAGATGGAATGTTATGGTAAGACATAACTTCTTTTTTTTAGCATCAGTAATTTTGTATCACGAAAAGATATGAAACTGTCTCAGAATGTTCCACAGCACTATGATGTCTCTTTCTGGTTTTGCCAGGTATAAAATAATATCATCTGCAAATAAAGCCAGCTTTTCTTCACTACCACACCAATTATATCCTTGAATTTCTGACTACCTTATTTTCTTTGCCAATATAATGCAAATAATAAAGGGGAAAGAGAACACTCCTGCCTGGTTCCTCTGCATAAACAGAAATTATAAGAGAGGACCCCACCCACTTTAATTTTTGCCTCCAATCTCTCATATATCCTTCTAATCAACCTTATAATTTTTTTCAGGAAATGCATATGCTTCAATTGCCCTGCTTATAATGTCCCAGCTTATTCTGTCAAATGCTTTCTCTGCATCAAGACCCACCAACGACAATTGTATATTCTCACATTCTGCTTCCCTCTGGATCATCAATGTTCTGTTAATGTCAAATGTTTGCTCCCCCCCGACAAAACCACGTTGATCCATATCTATCACTTTTGGCATTGTTTTTGTCATTCTTTTAGCCATTATAGACATGAACACTTTATAATCATGGTTTAGTACTGAAATGGGCCTGTATGAAGCTGGATATGATGGATTTTTACCCTCTTTAGCTACAACTCCTTTCTTCCAGAACGTTGGTATTTTCCTCCTCTTAAAATACTGTTAAACAAAACCTTCCAGATCTTTATCAGTTTTTTTCCTCCTAACTTCCAAGCTTCCACAGGAATACCATCTGTTCCTGGGGACTTTCCTGCAGATTGGTTATACATCACAATTTTTATCTCATCTCCTCCTATCCTAACTGTTCGTAATTAAGCCTTATCTACCTCTAACCATGGCATATTTAATTCTTCCATAAACATTTCCATTTGTATCTTTTCTTGATTTTCATATTTCTCTACTTTATAGAGACTTTCATAGAATATTAAAATATTTCTACTAACTCTACAAGATTTATTGTTACCTTCCTTGTTTCTGGCTCCCTAAGTTTGGTGACAACCCTTTCTACTTTATGTTGCCTGAGTCATTGTGCTAAAAGTTTTGTGCTCTACTGTTATCATAAAACAGTTGCTTAATCGCAACCTTTCTAAACTTGTGCATATTATCGAGGTAATCCCTTATTTTCTATCTAACACTCTGCAGTTGATCCTCTTTTTGTTCTGTGAGAGTCCCACTAATCTGAAATACTTTAATATTTGTCAGTCCCTCTAAATAATTCTTGTTACTTCTTAACCATAACTTCATTTCTTTTACTCCTACCCTATTTTTAAATATCACTTTGATTTTATCCCACTGCCTATCTATATTTTCAGAAGAAATTTCTGTCTTTTATAACAACTGCTGAATAATCTCAACTACCCATTACTTACATTCCTCTCCTTTCAACAGATAGTTGGGAAAGCACCAATGTCTCATTTCTATTTCATTACCCTGTGTTTTTATTTTAGCTATTACTAGTGCATGATCTGAAATAGTTATTGGGTGAGTATTAGGACCTTCAATTAATTGTCACATGTTCCTGTGAAATGTAAATTCTGTGTAGCCTAGCTCAGTTTTTATGTCTTGGGGAATAATATGTAAATTCACTCCAAAATCCTATTATTAATTTCATATCTTCCACGCCAAATATTTTCATAAATTTCTTTAAAAATCTACCCTCCTTTGTTATATTCTCCATTCTGGGCCCCCAGACACATCTTCACTTCTTCACTGCTGCAAATTAAATTCCATTCCCCATCTATAGTTAATATTTTTTGTTGAAAACTAATTATTTCTCCCAGGATTTTCTTAAGCTCCATTGTAGCAATTTTAGGTGGAATGTAAATACATGCCAGTGTAATCCTCCTCCCTTGCCATTTGCCTCTTAGCACTATAAATCTGTCATTATTATGTTTTTTATCTTCTTCTATCACTATTGGAGCTCATCTTACAATTGATATGAGTATTCCTCTTTTCCTTTGTCCCACGTATTCTGTTGAATAACCTTCCTGAAAACCTTTCTTTATTAAATTCACATGTTCAGTTCTTTCTAAGTGCGCCTCCTGTAACATAGCTATTTGCACGCTACATTTTTTAACATAGTTCACTACTCTTTCTTTTTTTATATTTATCAGTGAAGCCATTTACATTTAAAGACACTACAGAAATCATCACTAAATTAAAAAGTTATTATTCCTACCTTTTATGTATAACACCTTTTTTTGTTAAATGTCTAGTTCCAGCTTTTGTGTTACATACATACGTTGTTTGGCTGGTTGAACTTTTATACAGTTGTTTCTTGTCATATTCATGTGAGCCAGTGTCCCATTTTATAAAACCTGTTTTATTGAAAACCCTCAAACAAAAACAAACACCCCCATACCCCCTAAAACCTATTAACTTAATAATAACACACCAAACTATGTACACCTTCAATTATTGAAATTTTACTCTCCTAATAGGAACAAAAGTCCCAAACTAACAGCCACACCCATAGAACTGAGTTAACCTAGAAGAAAGGTTATCCATGTTAAGATGCATGGTGCAGCCTGTGCTTATACTAAGTGCTGTTTGGTTTTGTCTTATCTTAATAGCTCTCCCAGCTGGTGAAACCCTGAATGCTTTCAGAGAACATTAAGTACCTTGGGAAAGCCTATGAATGCTTTCAGAGAACATTATCTACATTGGGACAACCCCTGAATGTTTTCAGACATTATCTCCTAGCCAATTTCTCTTTTCTTTTTTTGTTTCCTCAGCCAATCACTCTCCACCAGACTACGGCCAGTTTCTTTTTTATCAGATTGTCTCCATGGAGACATGAGAACCAGGCAGCCAGTTTCTCTTTATCAGCTTGTTGCCATGGAATCATGAACACCAGCTGCAGAATTGTTACTGAGCACACATGCATTTGCTAGAAAAACCTGCATAATATTCAGTGTTCTTTTTCATTTACTTGCTCCCTTTTAAAACTTGTTACTAAATAAAAGATCTTTAATCCAGTTATTCCCCAGTTCAAGAATGAGAAAAAGCACGTTATTTTTTTATCATGCTTTTTAACCAGGGTTTTTTTTTTTACATTGCACTGCCTACATTTCTTAAAACTGAGCAAGAAGAAGGGAGAAAGAAAAGAAAAAAGAACAACAGAACCCATTTTCAATCCCCATTACACTTAAAAATAATTGAAAAAACTTTCCTTTATAGCATGTAAAGAAAACCACATACCACAAAATTAGTACTATTTGAGAAATAAAAAATGTTTACTTAAGTTAGCTTTCTCCCTCCTCTTTCCTTTCCCAAAGCACTTTTCCAAACAGTAATGACATGAAGTAGGGCAATGCTTTAGAATCCCCCACAAGTCCAACAAATTCTGAAAAAGTCCAATATTTTCAAATTTTCTTGTTCTGTCATAGTTCACAAATATAATTATTGCATTGTAATCCCATATTAAGTTACTGGTTTTATTACTTTTCATCTCCAAAATCCTGTCTGCTTCATTTCCAATGTATTCTCGATTCTTCTAGTCAACTCTTGTGCTCCCTTCCTTCTCTCCAACATTTTCCATTGAAAATTTTGAAAAGGTTTCATGGGTGCAGTCCCTCTGTTTTCTTTATTATCAGATGAACAAGAATCAGAATCTCCTTCCGTTTCACATCTTACTTTTTGTTGGACAAACTTTTGTAATTCCTCCTTAGCATGTATTAATCAAAAAATGATTTTGTCCCTCCAGGAAGAATACCTTGAGGACAGCTGGTTACAGCAGTTTAAATCTCACACCTGCATTTCAACATTCCCTGAATAGTGGAGTAAATTTGCTCCTCTTTTGTCTGGTGTACAATGAGTAATCATTCTCCACAAACACTCTGCTGTCTCCTACTTTTAGTACTTTGTCTTTCTGCACGCAGTTTTATCAGAATTAACTCCTTCTGCTGTTAGGATTGCTTCTTTAGTATTAAAGGTCTAGGTTGCTTTCTTATAACCAGATCTGGAGCATACACATGATGTGCCCTTTCAACTAACAACTCCTGCTGTGGAATTCCAGTCCAGTTGCTTACTTGTGCTTTCATAAAATTAATGCAGTTTGTTCCTTCCAGCTTCTTTGGTATAGCTGAAAATCTCAGGCTTTCTCTTTGTGCTCTGTCCCCTAATCCTATTATTTTTTGAAACATTTCTTCCAGAGGAGTCTCATATTCAGCCAGCTTTTTCTTCATTTTGATCTCTGATTTTTGCAGCTGTATCATCTAATCTGACTAGCTGTGTAAAGCTTCTTTAATTTTTTCCAACCTTTTGTTGTTTGTATTGTTGTATTCCATCGGTGTTTTGTTTATTTTAACCAGGTCTGTATGCAGTTGTCTTATATCTTCCAGTAGTTTATTGGAAGTCACATCTGAAGGTTCCTTTGCTTTTTTCTGAACAGAAGTTTCCTCAGTCAGTATTTCTTCCTCACTTTTTTGTAGATGATTTTTGCCTGTAATTCTTTATTCCTGGAATCCAGGCAGTGCGCTTACTAGCCAGTTACTGAAAGTTACCCATAAACACAAGTCTACTGGCCTTCTCTGCTGAGTTTCTGTTTTCACACTGGGAGAGCTAGAAATAAGCTGTTACTCAATGTGCGGGCATCTTGGAAGTCCATGTTTTTGATTCCTTGTGTTAAATGTATTCCTTGCCATCATTATATTTGTCTGAGGGTTACGCAGTTCCCAGAATTTATGTTTTAAACAGTCTAGATCTTCCCATGTTTCTGCTTGAGCAATAACACAGTGTTTTTCTTCCTTTTCACATAAACAGCAGGTGCATAAACAAAAGAACGTTGTCACTCAATGACCTCTGAGTCAACTAAATTGAGAATTATAAATGAATCTTTATCAGAATGTGCAGCCGTTATGAAAATATATTCGTGTTCAAATACATGCCAGTTCTCTGTAACATTGCTATCAAACATCAAAGGTTCAGGTCTGCGAAATCCATCTGACATGCCGTTAACGTAAATGCAAACACCTTATACACTTTTCGGTTTACTAAATTAGTTTGATATGCCGTAAAAGTAAATGCAAGTATCTGTAGTACTTTAGACATTTGTTACACCCGATATAGGCTTTTGCAACTTACTGCATACATTTGTTGCAGTTTGAAGAGATTTGTACAACTTTGGACATTTCATTGCACTTTGAAAGGACTGAAACAGCTTCTAACACTTCTTTACAGTTTGCGAGACTTAAACGACTTCAAATCTGGCTTCTGACACCATGTTGAATTATAAGTGGAGACATGCTGGCAGTTTAACAGATGGTTTGTTGTACCTGACATAGCTGCTTCTGCATGTACATTCTGCATCTTACTTGTAACACATGCTCAGTACAATTAGCTTAATACCACCCCCGCCCGACCTGGAAACTTCCTTCAACTACAGTGGCTGATAAGGTACAGACAGCAAAGCATACCACACTGTTCTACAATCCATATCTCAGAACTGAAACTATAAGCCTGGAGGATTCACAGCTCTGTCCCAGCAGAAATCTATTTTCTTTAATAGTGATCCATGCACTTAAGTAGACCAGAAGGCTGGCTTTCAGAAATCTTATCTAACCAGGTAGAAACATGTTTGATGTTGGAATGCTGAGCAAATCAAAGGAACTATTCTATCCCAACTTTGTTGGACAGATGACGTCATCATTATAGGAGAGGCTTGTTTTATGTTTAATTTACTGTTATGACTTTCTCCTATTTCATCATCCATCCCTGTCATCCATCAGGTTTCTCTGGAACATAGTTTCACAGGTCCATAGGTACTTACTTGGCTATTGATCTGTGAAGATCTTAATCCGTTACAGCCAAGTGACACCTCCAGGTGCATTTGCAGTTAACGCCTACTAACACTCCAGGCGTTAAATATTGTTTATTCATATTTGCATCAATAATTCTAAAACCATGCTATGTACAAGGTTTTGAAATATTTCATTTTAAAGTTTACACAATGGCAAATCCAACTGCATTAATATTTGACCTCTGTCTAGTGCAGGTAAATATATATTAACTGTTGTTTTTATTATATTAATTTATATAGATATAATTTTCACATTTTTCTAATTATCTCACAAAACAAGTAACACAGACAGAACTTCTTAGCCTCATATGAAAGCTCTCAGCTAGATGAATAAAATGTTGCTGATAATATTTGTGTAACTTGAGTGGTTGCACAGATATTGTAAGTTGTTTACAAAATATTACAAATGTAATAGTTATTGTGTTTACTGTGACTTATAAAATTTGGTTTAAGACAGAACCTAATGAATACTACCACTGTAAAAATAGTTTGCTCTGAAGAGTTTGCATTTATACTTTTCATAACTGCTATGGCTCCAGAGATATGAACATTTGTTTGAAATGTGAGGACATAATTTGATTCTGTCAAAAGGTATAGGCTATGCCCATTGAAAGTTACAGTGCAAACTTCCTGACCTCCATTGGAGTGAATGAGTTAAGAAGCCTAGCCTTACATTCTCATGGTAGGTTTTTTTTTACCCTTGTGTTTTATGTATGAATAACTCAGAGGAGGGCAGAACAAGCATATGTTGGGACATTTACTTGTTGCTTCTGTCCTTGAGGGACATAGATGCTAAACCAGGGGTGAATTTGTGCTTTCCCATCCATTTGTCTAAACTACGTTTGAAGAGAGTAAGAGAAGTTGTTTACTTTATGTGGAGTGGAAGATGATGCCATAGTTAGCATTATTCTCTGGGATACATACCTGTTCCTATGTGTCCTGTTTATATTGCAAAAAAAATTAGATCTCTTGAGTGAGTGTTCATGCTACCATTGGACTTGTATATATGTAATAGGTCAGAAAGGTTAGGGTCTGTTATGCATCTGTTATGAGATCTGTTAGTAACCTGTATTATACCAAAAAGAGGCTTCAAGATGGTCTGCATATTTTTTATGATTTAGGCTCTTTATTTTTAGTGAGAAAGCATTGTAGTCTTTCTGGTTGTGATAAGTGTTTGGAGAGGTGCATACCCAGAGGGGCATTATACTCAATGATCAGCCTAAAGAGGAACAAGTGCAATGGAATGATTACCTCAATTGACCTGGGCACCATACCTTTAAATCTAAGCTGTGTGATGAAAAAAGAAAACAGTATACTACTTAAGGAGCAACCTTGTCTCATACCTCTTTCTATTTTAAATTTCTCTATTATTCATTAATTTATTAACACACATGTCATGCCTCTCTCACATGCAATCAACCTGTCTATCATATAATATTCTAGGATTTCCTATAACCACTGTATCATAATGCTATCATATGCAATTTCTACATTACTTCCTATAATTCTAACTTCCTTTCATTCTTCTTTTATACACTATTTCTTTTACTGTCATCAACAGTTTGCTTATTACTTTCTCTGATATTCCATATAATCAATTTCTCCACTTATTACGTTTATAGTATTACTGGCACGCCCCCTTAATTAGCTAACCAACTACACGTGCTCCTAGAACCCAGCAAACTCCTAGCACAATAATACACCCTCTATCGACCCCACTATCCATATTAACCCACCCATAGCTATTCTATTCTCTCCTCTCTAATCTTTTATCCACCACATACACTCAATACAGACCCTACCCTAGTAATTTACTATGACTACAGCTAAAACACTAATGCTGCTACCCTTAGTACCCCTGTTATTCATTCCTTATCACCTAAGCTCCTATGAATATGTACAGCATCTTGAAATCCAATACCCAAACTCTCAAACAGACACCAACCCAGCATTTAATAAGTTTATCCACCACAAAACCACCCCGTCTCCTAATTCCTCACTCTCCAAGTACCGTCACCCGACTAAATACTGTTACATTAGCTTAAAAACCAAAAGCTACGAAAAAATCATAAACAAATTTTTAAGACTCATAAACAACTTAAAAATTAATCTTATGAAGGATGGTGACATCCACCCCAACCCTGGCCCATCCACAACAGTAGACCCAAGCACACCATCTAACAACCCAACATGTACTACCCAGATTGATAGACTTCCAAACTCATTTCTGGCCTACATGAACTGTTAGTTGTTCACTCCCCTGATATCCTTTGCCTCACAGAAACCTGACTAAAACCAATAACCAAAGATAATGAAATAACCCCCCCCCCCCCACAGTACAACATCCTTAGACTGGACTGGATCTCCAGGAAAGGTGGCAGGGTAGCTGTACTATACAAGTCTACCCTAACAATAACAACTGACACCCAACAGCCACGCCAGTTTGGCAATGCAGAAATTCTCATCACCAAACTAATAATAAACAAAAATAAATGCAGATACATTATCTGCATTTATATTCCACCCAGCAAGAATGATAATACTCTAGAAAATAGGTTCTAACTATCCCCAGGAAACCATTGTCTTGGGGGACTTTAACATTGATTGGAGCACCTGTTCCTCTGAAACTCCCTCCACCCATTTAAACCTCCATGGGTTTACTCAGATCATTGCCACCCCCACCAGATTTAGCAAAAATAGAGTCAAAGATAGTATCCTCGATTGGATACTTATTAACAGGTACATTACCCGATGATCTAAGTGATCACTGCCTTACCTATATTATTAGGCTCAAAGCCAGCATTCCCAACCAGCCCACCAACAAAACTATAAGAAACGTCAGGAACTTTAACCTTGACAACTTCCAAAATGAACTCAAAGCTTGTAATTGGAATGTCTTGAAACGACTCCCATTACAAGAAGCAGTTGAGTACTTCAATACCAGATTTCTGGCTATCCTTAACCAGCATGATCCTACCCGTACCATCTGTGTAATAGCCACAGTTGCACCGTGGTTATCTAAAGAAACAAAAAATAAAATTGAACTAAGAAACAACGCCTGGGACAGGTGGCATGTTACCAAAGCCCCTATGGACCAAGTAAGATACCGGCAGTTAAGGAACCAGACCAATAAATCTGTCATTCTAGACAAAAAAAAAATCACTACACCCCCCCCTACAACAAAAATATCAGCTAAAACCTCAAAAGTTCTGGGCTGTTATTAACAATCTTCTCCACCCAGGCCATTCCGCCACTCTTACCCCATCAGCTGCCCTTGATAAATCCCCTGTAGAAATTGCAAACAGCTTCAACTCCTTCTTTACTGAAACTATCCATTAGCTGCCCATCTCACTCCATCGGACACAAACACTAGCTCTGGCACATCTAGCCCTGATCCACCCAGCACCCAACCCACCATTACCTTTCAAACCGTACCTACCAACCTGATCTGGACCTTATTCAAAAAGCTAAAACCTACTACACTAGCTGCCGACCACCTCCCAGTGGAATATCTTCAAAAAGCAGCTGATGCCATATCACTTCCCATTTCTATTCTGATCAACAGATCCATCTGAGAAGGATCCATCCCAGCAATATGGAAAATATCACATGTTATACCTCTCCATAAAAGAAGACGTTCCACAGAATTATCTAACTTTAGACCTATAGCCATTCTTTCACCACTAGCTAAAATCATGGAAAGATGCATACACAAACAAATCATGCATTTTCTTATTCAAATGGAAAGCTCGCCGACTCTCAGCACGGCTTTAGGCCATTCCACAGTACCACCATGGCTCTTCTATCTTTCTCTAATGTCATCAATCTTCATCGTAACAACAACAAACTATCTTCAGCACTCTTCCTAGATCTCTCAAAAGCTTTTGATATGGTCAACCATCAGCTACTGCTCAATACCTTACAAACCATCGGTTTAAACCAACACTCAATACAATGGTTTCACTCCTACCTAAATGGTAGACAACAGGCTTTCTTATGGCAGAGCAAGCTGTCATCCCAACTTCCTCTAAACCTAAGTGTCCCACAAGGGTCCATACTAGGTCCCCTTCCTTCTCTATCTTTACCAATGATCTGCACACCACCATCCCAGGAGCCACCTGCATCCAATATGCAGATGACTCAGTGCTCATATGCTCTGCCTCTTCTCCTACACAACTTCTAACCCTCACCCAGACCACTTTCAGCACGGTAGAAACATGGCTAGCTAATTGCCACCTGCTTCTAAGTCCTAACAAAACCAAGCTACTACTTTTCTCCCCTAACCATAGAATTTCTCCTCCTTCCTTCAACATCAAATCTAGCAATGACACCATTATCTCCCCTGATGACTATACAAAGCTTCTAGGCGTAATAACAGACAACAACCTGAAATTTGATAATCATGTCAATCACACTATTATCAACAAAAAACTTGGCTCCCTGTACAGAGCCAAATCTTTCCTCACCCCCCTATCTAGGATAGCTATTGCAAGATCACACCTCCTCTCTACCCTTATGTATTCCTCCCCTGTACTCACCATCCTATCCAAAAACCGATCTCAACAAATTATCAGGATGTTACAATCATATAGCCAGATTCGCTACTGGCATAGCTTTTAGGACCCAACATTGTCAGAACCTCAAAGCACTGGGATGGCTAGAGTATCCTAACCTTCTACAGTTCAACCAGCTTATAGTAGCGCATAAGATACTTCAACCTGATAACACCCCTGCCCTCAAAAATATTCTCACCCCTCATAGTGCCCCCAGGCCTTTATGCTCAGCTGATAAACTAATGATACTGACCCAAAAATCCAACAACTCTGCAGGCGATGCTATATTTGCCAGCTCAACCGGTAAAATCTGGAATCTATTCCTTACTATCGTTACCAAGGAAACCTCACTACCCCTATTTAATAGAGAACTCAAAAATACCTCAGATCTCATTGGCTGTGCTCTTGTTCTAAATATGACTAACAACTTCACTAATACATGTCTTGCTACCCAACCTGCTGTTTAGCCAAGTATCTATGCCTCATAGGATTTCAATGTCTAAGCATTATGAATTATGAGATTCGATTGTATTCTATGTTCACATTTCCTGATACGTCTTTGCCAATCAGATGTAAGTCTGCACATTGTGTATATTGATATCTGCCTGTATTCTTTGTCTATATTTTTCTAAACATGTCTGCCTGAGTTTATCACTCAGTGATGTATGTACTGTCTCTTTTTTGGTATGTGGAGCTTTTCTCCCTGGGCATCCGCTGAAAATGGACAAATATCCAGTCGGATTATCCTGGTCAACAAATGTAAAATAAAATAAATAAATAAATAAAATACATTTCTAAGAATAGTTTCCAATCTAATTTGTATTATTTTCATCAGTAACTTGTAATATGTGTTCATTAATGAAATAGGTCTCTAATTTTCCACGACTTCTGTTTCCATATTTTAACCATATTACTTCATTACATATATTATCTTACCCAAAACCTCTTTCTTTCCCTTCAATTAATATTTTAACAAATATTTTAACGTCCCTTTCTTTTGTAAAATGTATAATTTATTCCATCTACAGCAGGAGATAATTTTCTTTCAACATTTTCAGAATATTTTCCACTTCTTATACACTATTTTTTTCCTTCAAACTTTCCTTCTTTTTGTCTGAAAACTTCTTACATTTCTATTTAACCTTTCAGTTTTCCTATTTCCTTATTATTTATTAAAAAAACTAATAACTTCATTCTCAGTTTTATTTTGTTCAGTTAACAAATCCCCCTCCTTATTTTTCAGTTTATCCATAATCAAACTTTGTTTCTTAAAATTCTTTCTAAGGAAATGAGATACCTCCTTTTACCCTGAACCTGATACTTTTGCTTTTTTAATATATTCAATATTTTCTTTTCATTCTGCTCATACAGTTCTTTTCTCTTTCAGATATTCATCATTTTCTTCCATCAAACTCCACATTTCTTCCTTTGTTGTATAATATTCAAATGCATTATTTCTATACAGTTTTCTCAGTTTTTTCATACTCCTTTTTACATTTCCTTTTATAGGCTTCCCACTACTCAGTCCAATTTGTATCCATAAATCTGGTAGTGAAATGATATTTCCATATCATCTTAACATTTTATTCAAATGTTTCCCTAATGTGTGTATATATATATATATATATATATATATATATATATATATATATATATATATATATATATATATATATATATATATTTATATATATATATATATATATATGTGTGTGTGTGTGTGTGTGTATTATTTAATGTAATTCCTTTCTTTACTTTGATATAACTCACATTAACATCAGATCTTGCCCAAACCACTTCGTGATCAGTAAAGAACAATTTATGTCTACCAGAAGTACTACTCCCCTTTACCGTATTCCATCTCGTTGCTTCTACTTCATTTTCTTCACTAATTTCTTTCTCTTTTAGGTTGTCCAATGTCTTTCAGTGTGTCTTTCACTTCCTTATTGTAAAACGTCTTGTTTTTCTGGTACATTGTCTTCCCTTGACTCCATTTTCTAACTCTTTATTTCCCCTCTTGCATTTCACAAGTTTAATTTTTATTTGGGCAAGTCATCCACAAATGTTCTATTTTTTAACATTTATAACATTTACCAATACTATTTCTACTGTCTTGTCCTCAACATCACACATCATCTTCATCTTTTTTTTCATATTTTCAATGAGATGACCTTTTGCTCCCCCCAAAAAAAACATGTTTTGGGCTGACCCCAATATCTTATAAAACCTTTTACCCTATTTGCAATCAATACATTTGTATTCTACCATTGATTATTTTCAAAACAATAGACCATTCCTATACTCCAGTCCACGGTCCTCTTTTATCTTATTCTTTCACCATTGGTGCAACTCTTCCAAATGTCTTTGTAAAATCTCTTAATACTTTCACCATGTGCATAATGCTTTGGCACAAATCTTCCAAATGTCTTTGTAAATACTGTTTTTTAATGTCAGTTCTGAACTGTATTTTTAATTTTTCCTTTGTTTCTCTATTATATGAAGTTATTACAAATTCATCCCAAGCAAAATGTATTTTTTTTGTTTTCATAACTGTTCAAGAATATTTCTAACCCTTCTCCTCTTTTAGATATGATGTCACAAAAAGTTTATCTTCAGATAATATAAATGCTCTTGCCTCTGGTGCTTGTTTTCACAAAGGTACAATCACATTGCCCCATACCCTGTACTTGTTCAAAGGTTTATTTTGTTTAGCTTGAATTCTCATGAAGTACTTCCTTTTCTGTAATGGATTATAACCCTCTTGTTTCTGTTCTCTCATCTTTGCCACCATGTTCACTTATGTAGATCTGCCTTCTTGCCACTGACCTTTTCTTCTTCAACCACATTTTTCCCTTAGTGTTCTGATCCTGAAATATCTCCCCACTACACCTCTTGACCATTTTTCAGCTTGTCTTGCTAAATTCTCTACTGCAGTATTGCATCCCACAACTCTCCCATCTGGAGGGCTATAACAATCAATTTTTCTTGTGTATCTGCATTCTTCATAATGTCCACTTCTAAGGTCTGAAACAAGTTTTGCTGAAACAGGCTTTCCAAATCTGTCTCCTTCTGTGTATTACTTTTACCAACAGCATCTTTCGCCTCACTATTTTTCACCATGTTTGCCACATACAACTCCTCCAATCCGGCACTGCACTAGGAACAAGAAATTCATACAGTAATCTCTATTACAATGAATAGGAGTTCTTTATTAAAAAAACATTATGTTCAGTACTATTTACACACTTACATGTTTACATATTTATACAATATACAAATTTCCATTCCTTTCTGTTATTGTTATACAATCATAGATATCTTACTTTTCACTATTATGTTAATTTTCTATCCTCATTATCTTATTTGGTCCCCACCCTTTTTGTACAACCATCTAAATTTTCTTAAAATTACTGCTAGTCTCCATTTACCATTAAACATGATTTCATGTAACATTTCATTCTAAATGTTCCACACAACATAACATATTTGTATCTGTTTTACTAACATATTCCTTATTTGTATCATTATATCACCCATATATAATCATATCCATATTTATTTAATTTACCTCCTTTGTATTTTCAAATAAATTTTACTCAAATTTTCCCACAATTTTGTAACCCTTATACATTATAAGAAAACATGTCATGTATTTTCTTCTTTACAACAATATACACAAACTCTTTCAATTATTTTTATATGGCATATTTCCCTTTACTAGTGCTTTATGAATCACTAATCTTCATAAAATGTCTTGACATTCTACTTGCTTATTACACCATGCCTTTTGTATGGTCATACAATGAACTTTTTCATTCACTAGCTTAGCCCAAGGATTAACATAATAATATTGTATCAGAATATTTGATATTTTGTACCAGACTTTCCTCTCATTTTCTATTTCATCAAATTTTTATTTTCCATAAAAGTTTTTTTTTTCTTGAGAATACCTCATTACTTCAAACATATTTCCCTCTTTTGAAAATGTTTAACATATCCCAGTGCCATTTATATTTGTACTATAGGAAATTTACTACTAACTTTTTATGTTTATCATTTATCCAAAACAAAATTTTATACAAATTCAAAGAAGCAGCATATACAATTGGGTTTATTAATCCTAAACCTCAATTTCTCTTGTCCATGTATAATACTCTTCCCTTCACTGGATTAAATCTTCAACCCGATATAAAATAAAAAAAGACATGTGGTATTTCTTTTTCATAGGTTATTGGCAACATATACCACTTACTAAATAGGCAATCTTTCCCAGTATAAAAGAATTAATCAGATAAACCTTTTTTATTAAATGATATCTTGTATGTTTTCCAAAACAAACAAAGCTCCTTTATTTAATCTAGGATACTATTCCACTGTTCCCCACTTACATTTTTACCCCTAAATCTTATTCCTAACACAGAGATTTCTTTCATCAAGCAAGATACTCCTCCACTCTTTACTATATCACAGAGTCCTTTACTTTTTACTTTATATAAAGTCATGCCTATTATATTTAAACATTGATGTATATAACATTTAACTTCTTTCATCCAGACTTTCTTTCTTGTAATCAATATTATATCATCTGTATACATAAACTTGACTAGAATTTGTACCCCGTCATTATTAATATAAGTAGCACCTCAAATTTACATCCCTAATAATTTTACAACTAATACAAATAATTTACTGCTCGTAGGACATTCCTGACATATGTCATTCTTTATATCTATTTCTTTACTTAACCATCCATTCATTAAAATTCTTACTTTATTTTCATTATATGCAAAATAACATACATTCTCTTACTAATGTTATACTCTTCCATAATTGTCCAGAAAAGTTAATTTTTTACTGTATCAAAAACTTCATTTAAATCTCCTGTCATGATCTTGGTCTCATCAGTCCT